>NC_143523.1:59284933-59476262 GCF_031878675.1 Megascapheus bottae | reverse complement strand
TTCAGGAGTTGTTCTTTTGAACGTGGTCATTTCTTTGACCACAAGCCAATTCAATGTATCTTGTGTTACTTCTTTGAGGATTTCATCCAGTGTAATTGATACTGGATTTTGCCATTGAGCTTCCTATGGCTTAGTTCGATCTGCTAAGATCGTTTTTATATAAGCGGGGAATTGTATTTTCCCCCCTGCACCTTCAGTGTATCTGCTTTTATTTCAGCGTGGTGCTTCATCAAGTACAACGGAGACTGAACTACCATTGTCATTACTCTATCTAGTATGATTTGTTCTGTGTAAACCTGGTCATTTCTTCTACCACAAGTAACTTCAATGTATCTCGTTTCACTTCCTGGAGGTTTTCACAGAGTGTCATGGATACTGGATTTTGCTGTTGCACTCCATACGGCATTGCTCTTTTTGCTAAGAACCTTCTTGTCTAGGCGGGGTATTTTATTCTTCCTCTTTCAAATTCAGTGTACCTGCTTTTAATTCGTCGTGGTGTCTGAGCACGTACAACGAACAGTCCACTCCCACAACGACATGGCTCTATCTGCTAGCTGTTCGGTTAACGTGGTCGTTTATGCTTTCCACAAGCAACTTAAACGTATCTGGTTTTACTTCTTGGAGGATTTCGTCCAGTGTAATGGATACTGTATTTTGCCGTTGAACCTCCTATGGCATTGCTCTTTCTGCCGAGTACCCTGTTGTCTAATCGGGTTATTTTATACTTCCTCGTTGAACTTCAGTGTACCTGCTTTTATTTCTGCGTGGTGCTTCATCCAGTACAACCGAGACAGTCCTACCACTCATATAGCTCTATCTACTAAGAGCTGTTCTGTGTATGCATGGTCATTTCTTCTACCACAAGCAACTTCAATGTATCTGGTTTTAGTTCTTGGACGTTTTCATCCAGTGTAATGTTTACTGGATTTGCCGTTCAAATTTCTACAGCATTGCTCTTTCTGCTAAGAACCTATTTGCTAAGTGGGGAATTATATGCTTCCTCGTTCAAATTCAGTGCACCAGCTTTTATTTCGTCGTGGTCTCGGAGCAGGTACAAGGGAGACTGTACTTCCACCGAGATTGCTCAATCTCCTAGAGTTGTTCTTTTGAACGTGGTCATTTCTTTGACCAGAGGCAACTTCAATGTATCTTGTGTTACTTCTTCGAGGATTTCATCCAGTGTAATTGATACTGGATTTTGCCGTTGAACTTCCTATGGCATAGTTCGATCTGCTAAGATCGTTTTTATATAAGCGGATAATTTTATTTTCCCCCCTGCACCTTCAGTGTATCTGCTTTTTTTTCAGCGTGGTGCTTCATCTTGTACAACGGAGACCGAACTACCATTGACAATGCTCTATCTAGTATGATTTGTTCTGCGTAAACCTGGTCATTTCTTCTACCACAAGTAACTTCAATGTATCTCATTTCACTTCCTGGATGTTTTCATAGAGTGTCATGGACACTAGATTTTGCCGGTACAGTCAATACGGCATTGCTCTTTCTGCTAGGAAACTTCTTGTGTAAGCGGGGTATTTTCTTCTTCCTCGTTCAACTTCAGTGTACCTGCTTTAATTTCTGCGTGGTCTCTGAGCAAGTACAATGGGGACTCTACTGCCTCCGGCAGTGCTCTATCTGCTAGGAGTTGTTCGGTTAACGTGGTCGTTCATTGTCCCCTAAGCAGCTTCAAGGTGTTTGCTTTTACTTCTTGGAGGATTTCATCCAGTGTAATGGATACTGTATTTTGCCGCTGAACCTCCTACGGCATTGCTCTTTCTGCCGAGGACCCTGTTGTCTAATCGGGTTATTTTATACTTCCTCGTTCAACTTCAGTGTACCTGCTTTTATTTCTGTGTGGTGCTTCATCAAGTACAACCAAGATAGTAGTAGCACTCATATAGCTCTATCTACTAAGAGTTGTTCTGTGTATGCGTGGTCAGGAGTTGTTCTTTTGAACGTGGTCATTTCTTGACCACAAGCCAATTCAATGTATCTTGTGTTACTTCTTTGAGGATTTCATCCAGTGTAATTGATACTGGATTTTGCCATTGAGCTTCCTACGGCATAGTTCGATCTGCTAAGATCGTTTTTATATAAGCGGGGAATTGTATTTTCCCCCGTGCACCTTCAGTGTATCTGCTTTTATTTCAGCGTGGTGCTTCATCAAGTACAACGGAGACTGAACTACCATTGACATTGCTCTATCTAGTATGATTTGTTCTGTGTAAACCTGGTCATTTCTTCTACCACAAGTAACTTCAATGTATCTCGTTTCACTTCCTGGAGGTTTTCACAGAGTGTCATGGATACTGGATTTTGCTGTTGCACTCCCTACGGCATTGCTCTTTCTGCTAAGAACTTTCTTGTCTAAGCGGGGTATTTTATTCTTCCTCTTTCAAATTCAGTGTACCTGCTTTTAATTCGTCGTGGTGTCTGAGCACGTACAACGAACAGTCCACTCCCACAACGACATGGCTCTATCTGCTAGGAGTTGTTCGGTTAACGTGGTCGTTTATGCTTCCCACAAGCAACTTAAATGCATCTGGTTTTACTTCTTGGAAGATTTCATCCTGTGTAATGGATACTGTATTTTGCGGTTGAACCTCCTACGACATTGCTCTTTCTTCTGAGGACCCTCTTGTCTCATCGGGATATTCTAACCTTCCTTGTTCAACTTCAGTGTACCTGCTTTTATTTCTGCATGGTGCTTCATCCAGTACAACCGAGAGAGTAGTAGCACTCATATAGCTCCATCTACTAAGAGTTGTTCTGTGTATGCGTGGTCATGAGGGATAGGATGAGGGTGAGGGTGAGGGTTAGGGTTAGGGTGAGGATGAGGGTCAGTTACACTGAAGGATAGGGTTAAGTTTAGGGTTAGCGTTAGGTTTAGGGTTAGGGTTAAGGTTATGTTTATGGTTAGGGTTGGGGCTAGGACTAGGGTTAGGTTTAGGGTTAGGATAAGTTTTATGGTTAGGGACCCCTAGGGTTAGGGTTAGGGTTAGTGTTAGCAGTTAGTAGTTATGTTTAGGGTTTGGCTTAGGGTTAGGTTTAGGGTTAGGGTGAGGGTGAGGGATAGGGTTACTGTGATGGCGAGGTTGAGGTTCAGGGTTAGTGTGAGAGTGAGGGTTAGGATTATTTTTAGGTATAGGGTTTGGGTTAGTGTTAGTGTTAAGGTGAGGGTGAGGGTGAGGCTGAGGGTGAGGGTTAGGGTTATGATTTAGGTGAAGGTGAGGTTTTGGTTCAGTGTTAGGGTGAGGGTTAGGATTAAGGTTAGGGTGAAGGTGAGAATTAGGGTGAGTTTTTTGGGTTAGGGTTAGGGTTAGGTTGAGGGAGAGGGTGAGGGTGTCAGTTAGGGTAAGGGTGAGGTTTAGTTTTAGGGTGAGGTTTAGGGTGATGGTGAGGTGAGGGTTAGGATGAGGGGGAGGGATAGGGTTAAGGTTATGTATAGGTTTAGAGTTTGGGGTAGCATTACTGTTAGGGTTAGGTTTAGTGTTAGCATGAGGGCGAGGGTTAGAGTGAGGGAGAAGGTGAGGGTTAGGGTGAGCTTTAGGGCTAGGGTTATGGTTAGGGTTAGGGTTAGGATTAGGCACCCTTAGGGTTAGGTTTAGGGTTAGAGTTAAGGTTAGGGTTAGCATTAGGTTTAGGGTAGGGTTAGGTTTATGGTTAGGGTTAGATCTAGGTGTTGGGTTAGGGTTAGGATTTGTGTTTGGGTTAGGGTTACGTATAGGGTTAAGTCTAGGGCAATGTTTAGGGTTTGGGTTAGGGTTAGGGCTAGGTTTAGGTTTGGGTTTAGGGTGAGGGTTACAGTGAGGGTGAGGTTTAGTTTTAGGGTTAGGGTTAGGGTGAGGGTGAGGGTGAGTGTGTTGGTTAGGGTTAGGTGGATTGTGAGGGTGTCGGTGAGGGTGGGGGATAGTGTTATGGTTAGGGGTAGGGTGAGGGTGAGGGTTAGGGTTAGGGTTATGTTTAGTTTTAGGTTTAGGGTTTGGGTGAGGGTTAGGTTTAGGGTTACGGTTAGGGTAAGAGTTAGGTTGAGGGTTAGGGTTGGTGTGAGGTTTAGAGTTAGGGTGAGGTTTAGTGTGATAGAGTTAGGGTGAGTGTTAGCGTGAGGGTTAGGGTTAGGGTTAGTGTGCGGGTTAAGGTTAGGGTGAGGTTTAGGGTGATAGTTAGGGTTAGGGCAAGGGTTAGGGTTAGGGTTCGGGTTAGGGTGTGGGTTAGGGTGAGTGTAAGGGTTAGGGTTAGGGTTACAGTGAAGGTTAGGTTTAGGGTTAGGGTTAGGATTAGAGTTAGGGTTATGTATAGGGTTAGGGCTAGGGTTAGGGTTAGGGTGAGGGTTAGGGTTAGGTTTATGGTGAAGTTTAGGGTTAGGGTTAGGGGTATGTTTAGGATTAGGTTTAGGGTTAGAGTTAAGGTTATGTATTGGGTTAGGTCGAGGGCTAGGTTTAGTGTTTGGTTTAGGGTTAGGGTAAGGTTTAGCGTTAGGGTTAGGGTTAGGTTTAAGGTTAAGGATTAGTTTTAGGGTGAGGGTGAGGGTGAAGGTTAGGGTTAGGGTGAGGGTTAGGGTGAGAGTGAGGTTTAGTTTTAGGGTTAGGGTGAGGGTGAAGGTGATGGTTAGGGTTAGGTGGAGTGTGAGGGTGAGTGTGAGTGTGAGGGATAGTGTTAGGTTTAGAGTTAGGGTGAGGGTGAGGGTTAGGGTTAGCGTTAGAGTGAGAGTGAGGGTGAGGGTTAGTATAAATGTGATGGTGAGGGTTAGGGTGAGGTTTAGGGTGATAGGGTTAGCGTGAGTGTTAGGGTTAGAGTTAGGGTTAGGGTGAGGTTTAGGGTTAGGGTTAGGTTTAGGGTGAGGATGAGGGTTACGTTTAGGGTTAGGGTTAGGTTTAGGGTGAGGGTTAGTGTGAGCGTTAGGGTGAGTGTTAGGGTTAGGGTTAAGGTTAGGGTTAGGGTTAAGATGAAGGTTAGGGTGAGGTTAAGGATTAGGGTTAGGGTTAGGGTGAGATTGAGGGTTAGGGTAGGGTAAGGGTTAGGGTTAGGGTTAGGATGAGGTTTAGGGTGAGGGTTAGGTTTAGAGTTAGTGTGAGGGTTAGGGGGAGTTTTACCATGTCGGTTAGGGTTAGGGTTAGTTTTAGTTTTAAGGTTAGGGTTAGGGTTAGGTTGAGAGTTAAGGTGAGAGTTAGGGTTAGGATGAGGTTTAGGTTTAGGGTTAGGGTTAGGATTACGGTAATGGTTTAGGTTAGGGTTAGGGTTAGGGTTAGGGTTAGGTTTTGGGTAAGGGTTAGGGTTAGGGTTGGGGTTAGTGTCAGGGTTTGGGTGATGGTCAGGGTGAGGCTGAGGGTGAGGGTGACGGTTAGGTTTAGGATTAGGGTTAGGGTTTGGGGTAAGGTTACGGTTAGTGTTAAAGTGAGGGTTAGAGTGAGGGTTAGGGGTAGGGTTAGCCTTATGGTTAGGGTAAGGGTTAGGGTTAGGGTGAGAGTTGGTTACGTTTAGGGTGAGTGCTAGAATTAGGGTTAGGGTTAAGGTGAGAGTGAAGGTGAGGGTGAGAGTGAGGATTATTGTTAGCGTTTCGGCTAGGGTTAGGGTTAGGGTTAGGAGTAGGATTAGGGTGAGGGTGAGGGTGAGTTTTAGGGTTAGGGTTAGGGTGAGGATGAGGATGAGGATTAGGGTGAGTGTTAGGGTTAGGATTAGGCTTAGGGTTAGGGTTAGGGTGAGAGTGAGAGTGAGGGTTAGGGTGAGGTTGAGTGTTATCGTTACGGTTAGGTTTAGGGTTAGGGTTAGAGTTAGGGTGAGGGATAGGGTGAGGGTGAGGGTTAGGGTTAGGGTTAGGGTTAGGGTGAGGGTGAGGGTTCGAAATAGGGTTAGTTACACTTAAGGATAGGGTGAAGGTTAGGGTTAGCGTTAGGTTTAGGGTTAGGGTTAGAGTTAGGGTTATGTTTATGGTTAGGGTTGGGGCTAGGACTAGGGTTAGGTTTAGGGTTAGGATAAGTTTTAGGGTTAGGGACCCCTAGGGTTAGGGTTAGGGTTAGGGTTAGTGTTAGCAGTTAGTAGTTATGTTTAGGGTTTGGCTTAGGGTTAGGTTTAGGGTTAGGGTGAGGGTGAGGGATAGGGTTACTGTGAGGGTGAGGTTGAGTGTCAGGGTTAGTGTGAGAGTGAGGGTTAGGATTAGGTTTAGGTATAGGGTTTGGGTTAGTGTTAGTGTTAGTGTTAAGGTGAGGGTGAGGGTGAGGGTGAGGGTGAGGGTTAGGGTTTAGGTGAGGGTGATGGTGAAGGTGAGGTTTTGGTTCAGTGTTAGGGTGAGGGTTAGGATTAGAGTTAGGGTGAGGGTGAGAATTAGGGTGAGTTTTTTTAGTTAGGGTTAGGGTTAGGGTTAGGTTGAGGGAGAGGGTGAGGGTGTCAGTTAGGGTAAGGATGAGTGTGAGGGTTAGGTTGAAGGTTAGGGTTAGGTTTAGTGTGAGGGTTAGGGTTAGGGTTAGGTATAGGGTGAGGGTTCGGTGAGATTAGGGTTAGGGTTAGGGTGAGGGTGAGGGTAAGGGTAAGGTTTAGTGTTAGGGTTAGGGTTAGGGTGAGGGTGAGAGTGAGGGTTAGAGATAGGGTGAGGGGTGAGGGTTAGGGTTAGGGTTAGGGTTAGGGTTAGGTTGAGGGTGAGGGTGAGGTTTAGGGTTAGGGTTAGGATTAGGGTGTGTGTGAGGGTGAGGTTTAGGGCTGGGCTAGGGTTAGGGTTAGGTTGAGGACTAGAGTGAGGGTTAGGGTGAGGGTTTGGGTTACTTTAGGTTTAGGGTTAGGGACACTTAGAGTTAGGTTTAGGGTTAGGGTTAAGGTTAGGGATAGCGTTAGGGTTAAGGTTAGGGTTAGGGTTATTCATAGGGTTTGGGCTAGGGTTAGGTTTAGGGTTTGGGTTAGGGTTAGGGTTAGGATAAGGGTGAGGGTGAGGGTGAGGGTTAGGTTAAGGGTTAGGGTTAGGTTTAGCGTGAGAGTGAGGCTTACGGTTAGGGTTAAGGTTGGGGTAGGGTTTGGGTTATGTTTATGGTTAGGGTTAGGGTTAGGATTACCGTGAGGGTTAGGTTTAGGATTAGAGTTAGGGTTAGTGTTAGGGTGAGTGTTAGGTTGAGGGTTAGGGTTTTGGTTAGGGTTAGGTTGAGGGTTAGGGTTACGGTGAGATTTAGGTTGATTGTTAGAGTTAGGGTGAGAGTTAGGGTGCGGGTTAGGGTTAGGGTTAGGGTGAGGGTTAGAGTTAGGGTGAGAGTTGGTTAGCTTTAGGGTGAGGGCTAGGGTTAGGGTTAGTGTTAGGGTTAAGGTTTCGCTTAGGGTTAGGGTTAGGGTTATGGTTAGGGTTAGGGTTATGTTGAGGATGATGGTATAGGTTAGAGTTAGGGTTAGGTTTTGGGTTAGGTTTAGGGTGAGGGAGAGGATTATGGTGTGGATTAAGGTTAGGATTAGGGTTAGGGTTTGAGTTAGGGTTAGGGTTAGGATTAGCGTGAGGGTGAGGTTTAGGGTGAGGGTCAGGGTTAGACTTAGACTTAGGGTTAGGTTTAGGAGAGTTATGGTTAGGGTTACAATTAGGGTTAGGGTTAGGGTGAGGGTGAGGGTTAGGATGCCGTTTATTGTTAGGGTTAGGGTTAGGGTTAGGGTTGGCATGAGGGTTAGGGTTAGGGTGAGGTTTAGTTTTAGGGTTAGGGTTAGGGTGATGGTGAGGTGAGGGTTAGGGTGATGGGGAGGTGGAGAGGGAGGGATAGGCTTAGGGTTATGTATAGGTTTAGAGTTTGGGGTAGCGTTACTGTTAGGGTTAGGTTTACTGTTAGCGTGAGGGCAAGGGTTAGAGTGAGGGAGAAGGTGAGGGTTAGGGTTAGGATTAGGGTTAGGGTTAGGGTGAGCTTTAGAGTTAGGGTTATGGTTAGGGTTAGGGTAGGATTAGGGACCCTTAGGGTTAGGTTTAGGGTTAGGGTTAAGATTAGGGTTAGCATTAGGTTTAGGGTAGGGTTAGGTTTATGGTTAGGGTTAGGTCTAGGTGTAGGGTTAGGTCTAGGTGTAGGGTTAGGGTTAGGGTTAGGATTTGTGTTTGGGTTAGGGTTACGTATAGGGTTAATGCTAGGGCTAGGTTTAGGGTTTGCGTTAGGGTTAGGGCTAGGTTCAGGTTTGGGTTTAGGGTGAGGGTTAGAGTGAGGGTGAGGTTTAGTGTTAGGGTTAGGGTTAGGGTTAGGGTGAAGGTGAGTGTGTTGGTTAAGGTTAGGTGGGTGGTGAGGGTGTTGGTGAGGGTGAGGGATAGTGTTATGGTTAGGGATAGGGTGAAGGGGAGGGTGAGAGTTAGGGTTATGTTTAGTTTTAGGTTTAGGGTTTGGGTGAGGGTTAGGTTTAGGGTTACGGTTAGGGTGAGGGTTAGGTTGAGGGTTAGGGTTGGAGTGAGGGTTAGAGTTAGGGTGAGGTTTAGTGTGATAGTTAGAGTTAGGGTGAGGATTAGCGTGAGGGTTAGGGTTAGGGCTAGCGTGCAGGTTAGGTTTAGGGTTTGGGTTAGGGCTAGGGTTAGGGTTAGGGTTGGGGTTGGGGCTAGGGCTAGGGTTAGGGGTAGGGTTAGGGTTAGTGTTAGGGTTAGGGTTAATGTTAGGGCTAAGGCTAGGGTTAGTATTAGGGTTAGGGCTAGGGATAGGGATAGGGTGAGAGTTAGGGATAGAGTTACGGCTAGGGCTAGGGTTAGGGTTAGGTTTAGGGCTAGGGCTAGGGTTAGGGTTAGGGTTAGGGTTAGGATTAGGTTTGGGGGAAGGGTTAGGGGTAGGGTTAGGGTTAGGGTTAGGGCTAGGGTTTGGGTTAGGGTTTGCGTTAGGTTTAGGGGTAGGGGTAGGGGTAGGGGTAGGGTTAAGGTTAAGATTAGATTTAGGGTTAGGGGTAGGGGTAGGTTTAGGGATAGGGCTAGGGCGAGGGCTAGGGTTAGGGTTAGGGTTAGGGCTACGGCTAGGGTTAGGTTTAGGGTTAGGGTTGGGGCTAGGGCTAGGGTTAGGGTTAGGGGTAGGGTTAGGGTTATGGTTAGGGTTAGGGGTAGGGGTAGGGTTAGGGTTAGGCTTAGGTTTAGAGGTAGGGTTAGGGTTAGGGTTAGAGGTAGGGTTAGGGGTAGTGTTAGGGTTAGGGTTAGGGTTAGGTTTAGGGGTAGGGTTAGGGTTAGGTTTAGGGGTAGGGGTAGGGTTAGGAGTAGGGTTAGTGTTAGGGTTAGGGTTAGGGGTAGGGGTAGGGTTAGGGTTAGGTGTAGGGGTAGGTTTAGGAGTAGGATAGGGTTAGGGGTAGGGTTATGGTTAGGGTTAGGGCTAGGGGTAGGGTTAGGGTTAAGGTTATGGTTAGGGGTAGGGGTAGGGGTAGGGTTATGGTTAGGGTTAGGGTTATGGTTAGGGGTAAGGTTAGGGTTAGGGTTAGGGGCAGAGTTACTGTTAGGGGTAGGGTTAGGTTTAGGGTTAAGGTTAAAGTTAAGGGTAGAGTTAGGGGTAGGGGTAGGGGTAGGGTTAGGGGTAGGTGTAGGGGTAAGGGTAGGGGTAGGGTTAGGGTAAGGGTTAGTGTTAGGGTTGGGGTTAGGGTTAGGGGTAGGGTTAGGTTAGGTTTAGGGGTAGGGGTAGGGGTAGGGGTAGGTGTAGGGTTAAGGTTAGGGTTAGGATTAGGGTTAGGGATAGAGTTAGGTTTAGGGTTAGGGTTAGGGGTAGGGTTAGGGTTAGGGTTAGGATTAGGGTTAGGGTTAGCATTAGTGCTAGGGCTAGGGTTAGGTTTAGGGTTAGGGTTAGGGTTAGGGTTAGCGGTAGGTTTAGGGTTATGGTTAGGGTTAGGGGAAGGGTTACGGGTAGGGGTAGGGTTAGGGTTAGTGTTAGGGGTAGGAGTAGGGATAGGGTTTGGGTTAGGGTTAGGGTTAGGTTTAGGGTTAGGGGTAAGGTTAGGATTGGGGTTAGGTTTAGGGTTAGGGGTAGGTTTAGGGGTAGGGGTAGGGGTAGGGTTAGGGTTTTAGGATTAGGGATAGGGTTAGGGTTAGGGGTAGTGGTAGGGTTAGTGTTAGGGGTAGGGGTAGAGTTAGGGTTAGGGTTAGGGTTAGGGTTATGGTTAGGGTTAGGGTTAGGGTTGGGGTTAGGTTTAGGGTTAGGGGTAGGTTTAGGGTTATGGTTAGGTTTAGGGTTAGGGTTAGGTGTAGGGGTAGGGTTAGGAGTAGGATAGGGTTAGGGGTAGGGTTATGGTTAGGGTTAGGGCTAGGGGTAGGGTTAGGGTTAAGGTTATGGTTAGGGGTAGGGTTAGGGGTAGGGTTATGGTTAGGGTTAGGGTTATGGTTAGGGGTAGGGTTAGGGTTAGGGTTAGGGGCAGAGTTACTGTTAGTGATAGGGTTAGATTTAGGGGTAGGGTTAGGTTTAGGGTTAAGGTTAAAGTTAAGGGTAGAGTTAGGGATAGGGGTAGGGGCAGGGTTAGGGTTAGGGTTAGGGCTAGGGCTAGGGTTCGGGTTAGGGTTAGGGTTAGCATTAGTGTTAGGGTTTTAGGGTTAGGGTTAGTGTTAGGGGTAGGGTTAGGGGTAGGGGTAGAGTTTTAGGAATAGGGTTAGGGGTAGGGGTAGAGTTAGGGTTAGGGGCAGAGTTACTGTTAGGGTTGGGTTAGGTTTAGGGGTAGGGTTAGGTTTAGGGTTAAGGTTAAAGTTAAGGATAGGGTTAGGGGTAGGGGTAGGGGTAGGGGTAGGGGTAGGGGTAGGGGTAAAGGTAGGGGTAGGGGTAGGGTAAGGGTTAGTGTTAGGGTTGGGGTTAGGGTTAGGTGTAGGGTTAGGTTAGGTTTAGGGGTAGGGTTAGGGGTAGGGGTAGGGGTAGGGGTAGCATTACGGTTAGGGGTAGGATTAGGTTTAGGGATAGAGTTAGGGTTAGGGTTAGGGTCAGGGGTAGGGTTAGGGTTAAGGTTAGGGTTAGGGTTAGGATTAGGGTAGGGTTAGGGTTAGGATTAGGGTTAGGGTTAGAGTTAGGGCTAGGGCTAGGGTTAGGCTTAGGATTAGGGTTAGGGTTAGGGATAGGGGTAGAGGTAGGTTTAGGGTTATGGTTAGGGTTAGGGTTAGGGTTAGGGGTAGGGTTAGGGTTATGGTTAGTGTTAGAGGTAGGGTTAGGTGTAGGGGTAGGGGTAGGGTTACAGTTAGGGGTAGGTTTAGAGTTAGGGTTAGGGTTAGGGATAGGGTTAGGGGTAGGGGTAGGGTTAGGGTTAGGTTAGGGTTAGGGGTAGGGTTAGGGTTAGGGGTAGGTTTAGGTTTAGGGTTAGGGATAGCGTTAGGGCTAGGGCTAGGGTTAGGTTTAGGGTTAGGGTCAGGCATAGGTGTAGGGGTAGGGTTAGGTTTAGGGCTATGGTTAGGGTTAAGTTTAGGGTTAGGGGTAGAGTTAGGTTTAGGGTTAGTGTTAGGGCTAGGGTTAGGTGTAGGGGTAGGGTTAGAGTTACGGTTAGGGTTAGGGTTACAGTTAAGGTTAGGGTTAGGGGTAGCGTTAGGGTTAGGGGTAGGGTTAGGGGTAGGGTTAGGGGTAGGGTTAGTTTTAGGGGTAGGTTTAGGGTAAGGGTTAGGGTTAGGGTTAGGTGTAGGGTTAGAGGTAGGGTTAGGGGTAGCGTTAGGGTTAGGGTTAGGGGTAGGGGTAGGAGTAGGGTTAGGGTTTGGGTTAGGGTTAGGCTTAGGTGTTGGGGTAGGGGTAGGGTTAGGGTTGAGGTTAAGTTTAAGGTTGGGGTAGTTTTAGGGTTAGGGTTAGGGGTAGGAGTAGGGGTAGGGGTAGGGGTAGGGTTAGGATTTTAGAATTAGGGATAGGGTTAGGGTTAGGGGTAGGTGTAGGGTTAGGGTTAGGGTTAGGGGTAGAGTTAGGGTTAGGGTTAGGGTTATGGTTATGGTTAGGGGTAGGGTTAGGGTTGGAGTTAGGTTTAGGGTTAGGGGTAGGTTTAGGGTTAGGGTTAGGGGTAGGGGTAGGGGTAGGGGTCTGGTTAGGGTTGTAGAATTAGGGTTAGGGTTAGGGTTAGTGGTATGGGTAGGGTTAGGGTTAGGATTAGGGGTAGAGTTACTGTTAAGGCTAAGGTTAAGGTTAGGGTTAGGGCTAGGGCTAGGGATAGGGTTAGGTTTAGGGTTCGGGTTAGGGCTAGGGTTAGGGTTAGGGTTAGGGTTAGGATTAGTGTTAGGGTTTTAAGGTTATGGTTAGGGTTAGGATTAGGGGTAGGGTTAGGGGTAGGGGTAGGGTTAGGGTTAGGGTTTGGGGCAGAGTTACTGTTAGGGGTAGGGTTAAGTTTAGGGGTAGGGGTAGGTTCAGGGTTAAGGTTAAAGTTAAGGGTAGGGTTAGGGTTAGGGGTAGGGGTAGGGTTAGGGGTAGGGGTAAAGGTAGGGGTAGGGTTAAGGTAACGGTTAGTGTTAGGGTTGGGGTTAGGTTTAGGGGTAGGGTTAGGTTAGGTTTAGGGGTAGGGTTCGGGGTAGGGGTAGGGGTAGGGGTAGCATTAGGGTTAGGGATAGGATTAGGTTTAGGGATAGAGTTAGGGTTAGGGTCAGGGGTAGGGTTAGGGTTAGGGGTAGGAGTAGGGGTAGGGGTAGGGCTATGGTTAGGTTAGGGGTAGTGTTAGGTTTAGGGTTAAGGTTAATGTTAAGGATAGGGTTAGGGGTAGGGGTAGGGGTAGGGGTAGGGTTAGGGGTAGGGGTAAGGGTAGGGTTTTAGGATTAGGGTTATGTTTAGGGGTAGGGGTAGGATTAGGGTTAGGGTTAGGGTTAGGTGCAGAGTTACTGTTAGGGGTAGGGTTAGGTTTAGGGGTAGGGTTAGGTTAAGGGTTAAAGTTAAAGTTAAGGGTAGGATTAGGGTTAGGGGTAGGGGTACGGTTAGGGGTAGGGGTAAAGGTAGGGGTAGGGGTAGGGTAAGGGTTAGTGGTAGGGTTTGGGTTAGGAGTAGGGGTAGGGTTAGGTTAGGTTTAGGGGTAGAGTTTGGGTTAAGGATAGGGGTAGGGGTAGGGGTATGGGTAGCATTAGGGTTAGGGTTAGGGTTAGGGTTAGGGATAGAGTTAGGGTTAGGGTTAGGGTCAGGGGTAGGGTTAGGGTTAGGGATAGGATTAGGGTTAGGGTTAGGGTTAGGATTAGGGTTAGGGTTTGGGTTAGGGCTAGGGCTAGGGTTAGGTTTAGGGTTAGGGTTAGGGTTAGGTGTAGGGGTAGGTTTAGGGTTATGGTTAGGGGTAGGGGTAGGGTTTGGGGTAGGGGTAGGGTTAGGGTTAGTGGTAGGGGTAGGGTTAGGTGTAGGGGTAGGGTTTGTGTTACAGTTAGGGGTAGGGTTAGAGTTAGGGTTAGGGTTAGGGATGCGGTTAGGGTTAGGGGTAGGGTTAGGCTTAGGTTAGGGTTAGGGTTAGTGGTAGGGGTAGGTTTAGGGTTAGGGTTAGGGTTAGGCTTAGGGTTAGGGCTAGGGCTAGGGTTAGGTTTAGGGTTAGGGTTAGGGTTAGGTTAAGGGCTAGGGCTAAGGTTAGGTTAGGGTTAGTGTTAGGGGTAGGTTAGGTGTAGGGGTAGGGTTAGAGTTACGGTTAGGTTTAGGGTTACAGTTAGGGTTAGGGTTATGGGTAGAGTAAGGGTTAGGGGTAGGGTTAGGGTTAGGGTTAGGGGTAGGGTTAGGGTTAGGGGTAGGTTTAGGTTTAGGGTTAGGGTTAGGTGTAGGGTTAGAGTTAGGGGTAGGGGTAGTGTTAGGGTTAGGGTTAGGGGTAGGGGTAGGAGTAGGGTTAGGGTTTGGGTTAGGGTTAGGGGTAGGGTTAGGGTTAGGGGTAGGTTTAGGGTTAGGGTTCGGGTTAGGGGTAGGGTTAGGGGTAGGGTTTTAGGATTAGGGATAGGGTTAGTATTAGGGGTAGGTGTACAGTTAGGGTTAGGGTTAGGGGTAGAGTTAGGGTTTGGGTTAGGGTTAGGGTTATGGTTAGGGGTAGGGTTAGGTTTAGGGTTAGGGGTAGGTTTAGGGGTAGGTTTAGGGTTAGGGTTAGATTTAGGGTTAGGGTTAGGGGTAGGGGTAGGGTTAGGGTTTTAGAATTAGGGTTAGGGTTAGGGTTAGGGGTAAAGTTAAAGTTAGGGCTAGGTTTAGGGATAGGGTTAGGGCTAGGGCTAGGGATGGGGTTAGGGTTAGGGTTAGGGCTTGGGCTAGGGTTAGGGTTAGGGTTAGGGTTAGGATTAGTGTTAGGGTTTTAGGGTTATGGTTAGGGTTATGGTTAGGGGTAGAGTTAGGGGTAGGGGTAGGGTTTTAAGATTAGGGTTAGGGTTAGGGGTAGGGGTAGGGTTAGGGTTAGGGTTAGGGGCAGAGTTACTGTTAGCGGTAGGGGTAGGTTTAGTGGTAGGGTTAGATTTAGGTTAAGGTTAAAGTTAAGGGTAGGGTTAGGGTTAGGGGTAGGGGTAGGGTTAGCGGTAGGGGTAAAGGTAGGGGTAGGGTTAGGGTAAGGCTTAGTGTTAGGGTTGGGGTTAGGGTTAGGGGTAGGGTTAGGTTAGGTTTAGGGGTAGAGTTAGGGTTAGGGGTAGGGGTAGGGGTAGGAGTAGCATTAGGATTAGGGTTAGGATTAGGGTTAGGGATAGAGTTAGGGTTAGGCTTAGGGACAGGGGTAGGGTTAGGGTGAGGGTTAGTGTTAGGGGTAGGGTTAGTTGTAGGGGTAGGTGTTGGGAGCCAGAGTGGAATCAAACTGTACCTTGACTTGCATCAGACGATGGCTATATTGTCTTATTGCTTTCTGGCCCTATTCTATGTAAATGACCTGAGAATTACCATATGAATGTAACACCTGGAGGTTCCCTGGGAGAGGAGGAGGGAAGAAGGGGGAGTGGAAAATAAACGCGGCAGTCTCGGCAGTCTTTGCCTGGACTGCGGACATCCCGGACCCGGTGTGTCTGTCTCTCTCTTTTTCTTCCTAGTCCTTGTCCCCTATTTCAGGAACCCCAATCTGCGAACCCTGGTTTGCTGCCGGTTGGCCCCGGCATCTGGCGCCCGAACAGGGACCCTGAAAATCTGGGACGAAGGTGAAGGACCCCTCCCTGTGGTGAGTAACACATCGTAGGACTATTAAGAGAGTATAGTCAGGAGTAAAAATTATGGGTCAAGCTAATAGCCATGGGTTATTTCTACCGATCTTAACAGGCCTATTTGAAGTCCACGGAACGTGGGTGGAAAAATGGGTGCTTCAGAGCTTCCTACAGTTTGTCGAGGAGGCATGCCCGAGGTCTATAGAGGAGGAATTCCAAAAAGCCTGGCAGCGGATAGGAAAAAGAATTCAAGATTATTATGATGTATATGGCCCCGAAAAGACCCCAGTAGAGGCTACTACTGTATGGAATTTAGTAAGTGAATACATAGATCCTCTACATGAAGATGCTGAACTTAATCTTGAATTAAGGGAACTTTATGAGTTAAAGGACCCTTCTGAAGAACCTGAGGCTGAGCCATATGCCGCAGCCCAAGAGAGTCTAAGTGAGATCTTGAAAAGGGAACAACAACCAGTAGATATTGAGTATCAGAATTCAGGTTTGAATACCAAGGAGGAAAGTTATGATGAGTCATTGGAGGGCCGGGTGGCTACGATAGAGAAGAAGTTAGAAGAAATGCTACACCTTCTATCGAAAATGGGGACAGAGCAGAGAGCCCCCCCAGAAGTAGGAAAGAAATATGACCCTCAGGCCACTATGGTGTCTGATTCTAAACCTTACCCCTCACACCCACCGCCTCCGGCTGCAGCCTTACGGCCTCAATCCCTTTTTCAACCTTTAGGCAAGCCTAAAGGCCCTAGCAACAAGTCCCTTTTAACAGGCACTACAACCAGGCACAGTGCATCGCAATTAAACCTGACTCAGGCTGCTAGAGAGAGGGAAGGTATTTCAGGGCCTCGATGCTTCCCTAGTTCAGTTGATCATGATGAACAAGTATACCATCAACCTGTTCCTGTTAAACTATTAAAGGATTTAAAAAATGCCTGCTCCCAATATGGGCCAACTGCCCCTTTTACTCAAGTAATATTGGAGGCCGCATGTGTTGGTATTGCATGCCCAAATGACTGGAAGCGGCTTGCCAGAGCATGCCTTAGTGCAGGAGAGTACTTATTATGGGAGACAGAGTTCACTGCACAGTGTCGGGCTAAAATTGAAACAAATAGGTCTAAGAACCTGCCTTACACTGTTGATCAGTTGTTAGGAGAGGGAACCTATAAAAACACCGAAGATCAATTGGGTTATGCAAAGGAGGCCTATTTACAAATAAATGCTGCGGCGAGAGAGGCTTGGAAAAAGTTATGCAATTCCAATCGTACAAAAAATCTAGTAGAAGTTAAACAGGGACCGAATGAACCTTATCTAGAATTTTTGTCTCGATGAATGGAGACTGCAGACTGCCTAGTACAAGATGAGAATGCAAGGAAGAGTATAGTTAGACACATAGCCTATGAAAATGCCAACGCCACCTGTCAGGCGGCTATCAGACCCCATAGGAATAAGGGAGGAATCACGGACTTTATTTCACTGTGTGCTGATATTGGACCCTCCCATGTACAAGGCCTTACTTTAGCTGCCGCTCCTCAAGGAAAGACTGTTACTGAGTCTCTAAAATATAGAGGTCAGCAGCATTCTCGGGATGCTAGACCCCCAGGGCGTTGCTTTTCTTGTGGACAAATAGGACATTGGATGACGCAATGCCCACGCTTGGCCAGGCAAAAGAGAGAAAAATCACCTGGCACATGTCCACGCTGTGGTAAAGGGAAGCACTGGGCTAAAGATTGCAAGTCAGCAACAAATCGCAATGGCCGCCCGTATTTGGGAAACTGGAGAAGGGGCCAGCCCCTGGCACCACAAAACCATGGGGCAGTCCCTCCCTCTTCTCGGCCACAAGTGCATCTTCTAACAACCCCCCAAGATCAGTCTCCGGCCTCCTCCGTGCCACCCCAGGCAGTGCAGGATTGGACCTCTGTTCCTCCACCTGCTCAGTATTGAGCCCAGAGATGGGGACACAAGCTCTCCCCACGGGGGTCTTCGGCCCCCTTCCCCCGGGAGTGGCTGGATTGCTGTTAGGGCGAAGTAGCTCAGCCCTTAAAGGGATACAGATTACACCTGGCAAAATTGACCAGGATTTTACTGGAGAAATCAAAGTTATGGCCTCTGCCCCGAAACACGTGATATCGATCCCAGCCGGTCAAAAATTAGCACAATTAATACTTGTGCCTTTACCTCCCGGGGAGACTGCTAATTCCCCATGTGGACAGAGAGGATTTAGATCTTCTGATATCTATTGGGTACAAAGCATAAAACAAGAGAGGCCTGAGATGACTATATTTATACAAGAAAAGCCCTTTAAAGGAATATTAGACACTGGAGCAGATGTGTCTGTGATATCTAAAAAACATTGGCCAGCCCAATGGCGCCTGACAACCTCTATGACTTCCCTACAGGGGGTTGGGCAAGCAACTGACCCACAGCAGAGCAGTGCGATCCTTGTTTGGAGAGATGAGGAAGGGCACTCTGGTCATTTTCAGCCATTTGTCTTGGATCATCTGCCAATTAATTTATGGGGTCGTGATATCATGGAAAAAATGGGAGTGTATATGTTTAGTCCTAGTGCTGCGGTCACTAAGCAGTTACTTGATCAAGGCCTCCTCCCCTTTAGGGGACTAGGCCGAGCAGCACAGGGGGAGCTAGAGCCACTCCAACCCCAGTCTCACCCTACGAGACAAGGATTAGGGTATTCTCTAACGGGGGCTGTAGTTTGTCCTGCCCCTCATGCCGATCCCATAAATTGGCTCTCTGAACAACCGGTATGGGTCGAACAGTGGCCTCTTTCACTAGAAAAGATCATTGCAGTACAGCAGCTGGTACAGGAACAGCTGGACTTGGGACATGTGGCCCCTTCTAACTCGCCATGGAATTCTCCAGTTTTTGTTATAAAGAAAAAATCAGGTAAATGGAGGCTGTTACAGGATTTGAGAAAAGTCAACGCCACTATGGAACTGATGGGGGCCCTACAGCCTGGCTTGCCTTCACCCATGGCAATCCCAAAGGATACTTATAAGATTATTATAGATTTGAAGGATTGTTTCTATACTATACCCCTGGCGCCTCAAGACTGTAAGCGCTTTGCCTTCAGCGTCCCCTCTGTTAATTTTAAAGAACCCATGAAGCGATATTACTGGCTTGTGCTCCCACAGGGCATGGCAAATAGCCCAACTTTATGTCAAAGTTTTGTAGCTAGAGCCATTTCTTCCACTCGTGAAAAATTTTCTTCTGTTTATATTGTTCATTATATGGATGACATCTTGTTGGCTTGTTCTGACCCTATCGTCATACGACAAGCCTTTGGACAACTAAAGCAAGATCTGAGCCTCTTTGGCCTTATAATAGCAGCTGAAAAGGTTCAGGAACACCCCCCTTTTACATATCTAGGCCATATATTAGGCCCACACTATTTTAAAAGCCAAAAAATACAATTAAAAACTTCACACTTAAGAACTCTTCATGATTTTCAGCAATTCTTAGGAGATATAAATTGGCTTCGGCCTTATCTAAAGCTCTCCACAGGAGAGTTAAAACCCCTCTTTGATCTCTTAAAAGGAGATACCAACCCTACATCCTTGCGCGAATTAAATCCTGATGCCAGGAGGGCCATCCAAATTGTAGAAAAGGCAATTTCCCAGCAACAAGTGACCTATTGTGACTATTCTAAACCATGGGGAGTTTACATTTTAGCTACTTCTCACTCCCCAACTGCTGTATTGTGGCAGGATGGCCCACTTTTATGGCTTTATCTACCATCAACACCCGGCAAAGTGCTGACCCCCTACTACGAATTGGTAGCTAATCTGATACATATGTGCCGAGTGGATTCCTGTAAATATTTAGGTCAGGAACCTCATTTTATCTGTGTCCCATATAATCTACAACAACAAGATTGGCTATTCGCCCATTGCGATTCTTGGGCCATTGCTTGGGCCAATTATACGGGGAAAATTTTGCATCACTACCCGTCTAACAAACTTCTCCAATTTGCTGCGTGTCATACGTTTCTATTTCCTTCCATAGTACAGGCCTCGCCTTTATCTTCTGCTGCTTTGGTATTTACAGATGGATCCTCTAATGGAACGGCTGCTTTGACCATTAATGGGAAAACTCAATCTTGGGTTACGGGTTTTTCCTCCACCCAAGAGGGGGAATTAGAGGCTGTTTTACAAGCACTCGTCCTGTTACAAGACGAGCCCTTTAACTTATACTCAGACAGTCAATATATAATTCGTGCTCTTCAAGTCATAGAAACTGTTCCCTTTATTGGAACTACTAACTCCAATATTCAGACCCAATTTCGCCAAGTACAAACTTTGCTTTGTTCTCGCAACCACCCCTGTTTTTTTGGCTTTGTTCGAGCTCACACTAATCTTCCTGGCCCTTTAAGTGAGGGCAATGCGGTTACTGACTCCGCCACCAGAGTTTACTTAACTCAGGTTGAACTTGCTAAGCAGTCACATGCCATCCATCATCAAAACAGTCGAGCCTTGCACCGACAGTTTAAATTATCTAGAGAAGCAGCATGACAAATAGTTAAGACTTGCTCCAACTGTGTCCCTTTTTCACCAGCCCCCCATTTAGGCATAAATCCATGAGGACTGCTTTCTAATCACATTTGGCAGATGGATGTCACACATGTTCCATCATTTGGCCGATTAAAATATGTTCATGTTACTGTAGATACTTATTCTAATTTTATCTTGGCCACCCCCCTTGCTGGGGAAGCCACTAAACATTGTATCTCTCACTGCATTCGATGCTTTGCTGAGATGGGGATTCCCTCGCAAATAAAAACAGATAATGGCCCTGGCTATGCAAGCCGAGCATTTCAATCCTTCTGCCATTCCTATAATATCACTCATATTACAGGCATTCCTTACAATCCTCAAGGTCAAGGCATCGTGGAGAGAGCTAATGGATTATTAAAACATCAAATTGCTAAAATACAGAAAGGAGAGTCATATCCCGCTACCCCTGTGAATATACTTAATCGTGCTTTATTTGTTTTAAATTTTTTGAATTTGGATTCAAATAATTTATCTGCTGCTCAGCGATTCTGGGAAAAAAGAGCGCAGCGTCCTTTTGCCTTAGTAAAATGGAAGGATCCCCTAACTGGTGCTTGGCATGGACCCGATCCTGTTCTAACCTGGGGTCGAGGGCATGTATGTGTTTTTTCACAAGGAGAAAATGACGCCCGCTGGCTGCCTGAACGCTGCGTTCGGATCGTGGAGAGTGACAGTGGCCATCCAAGCAGCGACTCACTGGGCCTACACCCCCAACCCTCCAGTGGTGCATCCTGCGACGTGGGAAGGACCTGAGTTATTTGTGCATGTCAATCGGGACTGCTACTGATCCACTTGTTCCACACATTCATATGAGCTGTGTTTCTCCTCCTTTTACTATTATGTAGGGACCTTTTAACATATTTATTGACTCTACACAATTTAATATGTGACATTATTTTGTCTTTACCAGCCCTCTTCTTAATAACCTTTTTTGTAAAAGATGCCCAGGTGAAAAGCAAAGGCCTCCAGAGGTAAGTAGAAGTCGGCCGACCCCCTTGTATGTCTGCGTTTTATTTTATTTTATTTTTGTTTGTTTGTTTGAAAAGGTGCACTGTGGGCCTAAAACAGAGGCCTGGGTGGTCAAGGGACGCCTTGACCCCCCCTCCCCTTCTGAGTTTCTTGTCGATAACAAGGCATACCTGAGAGTCCCACCAGCAAGACATGTCTAAATCTAAAAATAACTGTTTGGTGAAAACATTCATTTGAGCTCATGTTTTTTGTGTTAAGTGTATCTGATTGAGTCCAATTTTCTTGTTATATGTCAATGTCTGATTATTTAAAAGTCTCCGTTTCTCTGTCTTGTTCGTGTTACATATTTTTTCTTGTCCAGTTTTGTCTTTAAAATTGGTACCATTTCTAAGTATGGATCCTTATGGTTTTTCTGTGCGTACTCAAGCACACATCCTTGTTATTTATTTGAACATTTCTGGGCCTAGCATGGCCGCTCCCCCATGTCTGCAGTTGTGACAAGCCCTGGAAAAATAAATTCCAGCTAAGTTGCCTTGCAAAAAGTTTTGTTTTGAACCTGGTTCTCACCTGTAAGAGTAAAATTGGCAAAACTCTCTTGACACAAACTTCCGGAAAACGAACGGCCGATATTAATTTTGCGCGCTTTATGATCTTTGAGTATGAATGTGTGTGAATGAGTGAGTGAACATGTTCAAGGTTAAATTGTCAGCATGCTGTATAAAACAATGGTTGAGCTCATTTGAAACAAAGGCAATTGGGTAAATCTAAGTCTAAACTTCAAGAAAATTATTATGCTTGAATGTTTCCTATGTCTTAAAAGTATTATTGCATTGTTTTAAAGAAAAACTGGTAAAAAGTATTTTTCTAAAGATCCTGAAATCTGCATTTTAAAAAATCTGGTATTGCAATACATACAGCTGTTTACATTGTAAACATTGTATCCTGTTCAGCACAGAGGTGTTAGGGAATTTGGGATTTATTACTTTAAGTTAAAGTTTGGAAACATGTATTAGAGATTTAAATGTAAAATTGTTCATTAACGTCAGAAATTTTGCCTGTCCTTTCTTGCAAACTGACACTAGAAATCTGATGGTAAAATGTGGATAATGTGACTAGTATTTTAAAGGAATGTTTAAAGGTTTATCTCCATGCTATTGGGTGTATTAAAAAAAAAAAAAAGGAGAGGAAACTAAGTCCAGACTTAGACTTTTGGTGCACTGATGTCTATAGTTCTTGAATTAGGAAAAAACTGTTATTTGAGTTTAAACTGTTGTTGGAGTTCTAGACAGTAATCTAAACTGCAAAAGAGCCCTTTTTTCTAAAAGGCAAGAGGAGTGCCTTGAGCCTTAGGGGGCCTGAAGGCAGAAGGAGTTCTTTGTGCCCTTAAAGGTTTTTCAATTGCAAATAAAGGCTAAGGTGTTAATTGTTTAAGCCAGTATCAGTAAAAGTTATTAAGAACATTGGAAATGGGTTTCTAAACAATATTTGAAAGTGAAGTTGTCTTAAATGTTTAAAGGAAGAGAAAAAAGGAAAATTAGGACTACCAAAGTAATTGCTTAATTGCTATTTCAGCTTGCTCTTGTAAGTTACCTTATAGCAACTTCCAGCTAGCCCATGGAGAAGGACAGCAATCCTTATTCAGATGTAACTTTGGCTTTTACCAGGTTCTAGGTAAGCTCATGCTGAGAGACTATTTCTGTGTTGACCACCTTGTTGCTTTAATTGGGAGTAACGTGGCCTTTTGTAGGACTCATTGATCTGAAAGCCACAGCTTTGAGCCTGCCCGGGCAAAGCAAAGTCCCTGTGAGACTATGGTGTCTAATCTGCCAGCAGGATGCTAGGACAGAGTTGTTTTGGAGCTTGAAGTGGCAGAGTGCTAGCTCTGAGCTGAAAAGCTGGGGGGAAGCACTCAAGCACCAAGCCCGGGACTCATAGTGGTAGGGTGCTAGCCTTGAGCTGGAGAGCTGAGAGACAGTACCCAGGCCCCGAGTTCAAGTACAGCAACCAACAAAGTGAAATGCCAATGGCATGTTTATCCCTGTGTGGAGAGACACTACTGGGACACGAAAGCCTCTGCTTGGATGGCAGAGATGGTGTCAGATCTTAGTCACTTGTGC
Organism: Megascapheus bottae; assembly: GCF_031878675.1. NCBI lineage: Eukaryota > Metazoa > Chordata > Mammalia > Rodentia > Geomyidae > Megascapheus > Megascapheus bottae. The sequence continues at coordinate 59,453,640 of NC_143523.1, read as the reverse complement.
TTGGCCAATCAAATTAATCAGAGCTGGGAGGTCATAGAATAGTTTGTAAGCATGCCTTACTAATGCCCGTGCCTTTCATAACTGGGCAGGAACTTGTCAATCTTCTGTGATAGCGGGTAGTTTAAAGTCCTAATTGAGTAAAATTTTTATTTTTTATTTTTGACACCAGCCATAAATTCAGGAAAAGTTTGTGGATCTGAGGCTTGTGTCTCTATTAATCTGTTTAGATCTGACAACTGAAGCATTGTTAAGGTTGCAGAAATTTAGTTCCCCAGACAATCAAGAAAAAGCCTTTGCAAATGGGTGCTAGGTAGGCTGCGCTGTTGTGGCCAAGGATGGTTTGTGCAGTTGTTGAATGTCAAGTATGATCTCTAGTTTGGAGTAGATTGTTGTTCCTGGTGTCTAATCCTTGCAACCCCTTGATAAAACAGGCTGGGCTTCTTAAGGTCCCTGGTCAAGCGTGGAGACGGCGCCCCTGAGTCAGCTTGAAGAAGTCACGGAAGTTGAATCTCCGCCCATCAAATCCCCGTTGGACCAAGGGACCAAAGTCATTTTTGGAAAATGTGACAGGATAAATTAGGGGTATAGAAAAGAGTAAAAATTGCACTTGTGTTTCTTTTAAAATAAAAAACGGGGGACATGTTGGGAGCCAGAGTGGAATCAAACTGTACCTTGACTTGCATCAGAGGATGGCTTTATTGTCTTATTGCTTTCTGGCCCTATTCTATGTAAATGACCTGAGAATTACCATATGAATGTAACACCTGGAGGTTCCCTGGGTCAGGAGGAGGGAAGAAGGGGGAGTGGAAAATAAACGCGGCAGTCTCGGCAGTCTTTGCCTGGACTGCGGACATCCCGGACCCGGTGTGTCTGTCTCTCTTCTTTTTCTTCCTAGTCCTTGTCCCCTATTTCAGGAACCCCAATTTGCGAACCCTGGTTTGCTGCCGGTTGGCCCCGGCACTAGCAGAGATTTACAATAGAACAAAACCTAGATACATAAGACCATATAGTATGACGCTAAATGTAAGAACCTCCAGGATATAGAAACAAAAGCCATACAATGAGTGATTGTTGTCCTTGATGTACTATTTTATCTCTCATCTCTTTTACTGTCCCTTGGTTATCTCATATTGTTACAATATTTCACCTTGTTAGCTGATATATTTTATATATGCTTAATTGGTTGTTTGAAATAGGAGAGGGAAGGGGGAAATCAAGTTGCGGGGGAGGGAAATGGGAAACAGGACATGAGAAAGGATATCAATATTTGTGAAGTAATGTACCTTCTATCTGATGAATATAATGTAACCCTTTTATTAATTACAATAAAAATATATGAAAAAAATTCATGTCAATATTTTGTGGCCTGGGGTGGGGACGGGGGGGTGGGGCATGGCCCACCTGCCAGGAGAAAATCAAGGTGGCTGGGGACTGGGTGAAGAATCACATAATAGAGTGAATTTTTCATTTGGCGTTGATTTGGATTTTGTTGTTGTTGTTTTTGGTTTGGATTGGTTTGGTTTTTGCCAGTCCTGGGGCTTGAACTCAAGGCCTGAGCACTGTCCTTGGGCTTTCCTCAAGTGAGCACTCTACCACTTGAGCCACAGCACAACTGCTGGCTTTTTCTGTGTAATTGATACTGAGGAATCAAACCCAGGGTTTTATACATGCTAGGCAAGCACTCTATCACTAAACCATATTCCTAATCTGTTGTTGAGTGATAGGGAAGTTTCTGGTCCTAGATCTTCCAGGAATAATCATGCCAAACTCTAATCTCTGGGTGCTTATGATCCCAGAGAACAAGGTTTCCTCCTTTTCCTTCAAAGGTGGTGGGCTGATGGGTGTAGAACCTGTCCGTGCACTTGAAACCTAGTCCTGAGCTACCAAGCTGGGTCTGGCTCATATAGACGTCCAATCCTCTCACTGGCACAGAAATACCAAAGATTTCTTGTGATTCTTATGGCTCCAGAACCATCTCTGGCAGTCAGTGGCCAAATTTCACCTGAAATGACATGAGTCAACTTGTGGTCTTAATGGAGCTTGCAAAAAAATAGGATAGTTGTACATCTCTCTGCTGCAAATATTACTTAATTTGATCATGGGATGTTACCAAGGCCCTGAGGGGAGCCATAAAAGATATACTCTATGTGATACAGTATATTCCCACCAACTGGTTAACCCCAAAAGATCACAGGTTTTCTACTCTGAGAGCCAAGAGGACCTGGACATCAGGCATGAACTGCCTGCATCTATGGTACTCCTTATGAGGTGCTCAACAGGACCTGTGATGCTGTGTCATGCTGAGCAAAGGCACAAGGCGAGTGAGTACTCAGGACACCAGCATTGACCAGGCCTCCACTTGTGTGAAGAATCATGTGATCAGGCTATATTGAAGGTGTTACGCCCATGGGAGCCCCATCTTTGGCATCAGGTGCAGGGCTTGGAGCATGAAGGGGAAAGTTACAGAGCCAAGTTAGTTTGGCCTTGCTCTGAAGTGGGAGAGACAGGAGGCATGCCAGATCCAGGCCGGGGCAGCTGAGGGCAGGCAGTGGGATGAAGGTACCACCTCCAGGATGGTTATAGGAAAGGGGAACCCCATAAGGACTAGAAGAACTAGAAATGCCCGAGGAAGCCTGAAGGCTGGAGAGAAGGCAGAATGCACAGGAGTCCTGGAAGTAGAGAATGGCACAGAGCCATAATCCTTACTGCTGGTGTCCTGAGTACTCACTCGCCTTGTGCCTTTGCTCAGCATGACACAGCATCACAGGTCCTGTTGAGCACCTCATAAGGAGTACCATAGATGGTACAGGAATGAGCCTCTACTGAGATCAGCCTGCCTACGACCCTCTTACTACCACCCACGACTGCAGGCCAGTGGTGATCGACACTTCAAAAATGAGGACCCGTGCTCTTTCAGATTTGTACTCCTGCGTCCCCAGCGCCTGGCACTGCACCTGGCATATATGGGATAGGCAATAGGAAGCAGCCCACTCTGAAGGCTCTCACAGGGAGCAAAGTGCCCAGGTCCTAGATCCTGTCCTCATTGACATCCAGACATATGAAATCATCTCTAAGCTGGGTACCAGTGGTTCACACCTATGATCCTAGCTACTTGGAAGGCTGAGATATGAGGATCATGATTCAAAGTCAGCCTGGACATGAAAGTCCATAAGATTCTTATCTCCAATTAACCACCCAAAAGCTGGAAGTGGAGCTTTGGTTCAAATGGTAGAGACTACACTTGAGTGAAAAAGCTCAGAGACAATGCCCAGGCCCTCAGTTCAAACTTCTGGACTGGCACAATCTCTCTCTCTCTCTCTCTCTCTCTCTCTCTCTCTCTCTCTCTCTCTCTCTCTCTCTCTCTCTCTCTCTCTGTCTGTCTGTCTCTCTGTCTCTCTGTCTCTCTCTGTCACTCTCTGTCTCTCTCTCTGTCTCTCTCTCTCACACACACACACACATACACACATACACACACACACACACACACAGTGACATCTGTCTCCCAAACTCCTGATAACATGTGGGGGGGCACTAAAGAAATGGCCGTCCCACATTGAACATGGGGATGTGCCAGACACCCCTGGCAGACCCCAACTGCTAAGACTGAACATCTAGGTCAAGTTGGACAACAAGGTTTGACCCATGCTTGTCTGAACAGGCCAGGGGAGCCTCCTGATTGGTTCTAGAGTTCCAGATGGTGACACGATGGGGACTTGGAGACAGAGACCCACAGCATAACTCAGGGAAGATCACCTGGAGCCATGGATTAAGATGTAAACATGAGAAAACTTACAAGAAGGAATAGGAAACATACTAGGCCTCCTTAGTACAGGTCAAAACTTTCTTAATAAGGACCAAGAAACACAACAAATCAGAGAAAGGCTGGATAAATGGGACTGCATTAAACTGCAGAGCTTCTGTATGGCAAAGGACATAGCTAGTAAATTAATTAGGAAGCCTACAGAATGGGAAAAGATCTTCACTAACCATACAACAGACAATCTCCAAAGTAACAACCATCCCATCAAAAGATGGGCCAAAGATTTAAAGAGTCTTCTCTGAAGAAGAAATAAGAATGGCCTATAGACACATGAAGAAATGCTCCACATCTCTGGTCATAAAAGAAATGCAAATCAAAACAACTCTAAGATTCCACCTCACTCCAGTTAGAAGGGCCAGGATCAGGAAAACAAATAATAACAGATGCTGGAGGGGATGTGGCCAGGAGAGATCACTACTACACTGTTGGTGGGAGTGCAAACTCGTTCAACCACTATGGAAAGCAGTGTGGCAGTGCCTCAAAAGGCTAAACATAGAACCTCGTTCAACCACTATGGAAAGCAGTGTGGCAGTGCCTCAAAAGGCTAAACATAGAACTCCCCTATGATCCAGCAATTCCACTACTTGGCATTTACCCAATCGTCCAGAAACAAGGACATACTAAATCCACTAGCACAACGATGTTCATTGTAGCACTATTTACCATAGCAAAGATATGGAACCAACCCAGATGTCCCTCAGTTGATGAGTGGATCAACAAGATGTGGTATTTGTACACAATGGAATTCTATGCTGCTATCAGAAAGAATGACATCTCCCCATTTGTAAGGAAATGTAAAGACTTAGGAAAAATCATACTAAGTGAAGTAAGCCAGACTCAAAGGAACATAGGCTCAATGGTTTCCCTCATTTGCCATAATCAGTAGAAACCTTGGTCTCTCCTAGCAGAGATTTGCAATAGAGTAAAACCTAGATACATAAGGCCATATAGTATGATGCTAAATGAAAGGACCTCTAGGATATAGAAACAAAAGCCATATAATGAGTGATTGTTGTCCTTAATGTACTATGTTATCTCTCATCTCTTTTACTGTTCCTTGGTTATCTCATATTGTTACAGTATTTCACTTTGTTACCTGATATATCGCATATATATGTATTTGGTTATTTGAAATTGGATAGGGAAGGGGGGAAAACAAGATGAGGGGTGAGGGTGGGGGGGAGGGAAATGGGGACCAAGACATGAGAAAGGGTATCAATGTGTGTGAATTAATGCACCTTCTATCTGACAAATATAATGTAACCCTTCTATTAATTACAATAAAAATATATGAAAAAAAGAAAAAAAAGATGTAAACATGATCTTCTTTGAGTGTCAAGAAGAAACAGGCCAGGTGCTGGTGGCTCATGCCTTTCGTCCTAGCTACTCAGGATACTGCAATCTGAGGATCACACTTCAACACCAGCCTGATCAGGTGAATCTAAAAGACTCTGGTATCTAATTAACCAGCAAAAAAAAGCCAGAAGTGGAGTTGTGGCTCAAGTGGTTGAGGAAAAAAGCCAGTGAGAGAGTGAAGCTTTGAATTCAAGCCCCCAAATGGGCCAAAACAACAAACAAACAAACAAACAAAACCAAAAAAAAACAGAATAATTGTGATGCAGCTTATTAAGCTGCGTTTACAGTGAGTGTCAAGCTGGTTCTTGGTGACATATACATACCTCCCTCAGAATAGAGCATGTGGTCCCAGTCCAGGTAGCTAGCTAGGGCATTTGTAACAGCAGGTGCTGTTTCTTGACTTGAACTCCTTAGAGGTCATCTGGTAGACTGTATGACCTAGAACGATGTCATCAGACCAGGACTATAGAGTCTGTTGTAGACTCCCTTGTGGAGCATTCAGTCCACGAAGTTATTGACTTAGAAAGCCTCTGCTGTCCCTTGGTGGAAAGGAGAACAGCAGGGCTGCATCCTGGAGAGAACTTGTCAGCCATTCCCAGCTAGGGAATACCACCACTGAGTATGGCCTACACATCAAAAGGGCTGCCAACTGGCCATCTATGGTTAAGCAAAGAGAATAACACAAGGGTTACATGTTAGGAAATTTTACTAAGGATACTGTCCCAGATTCAGGATGATTGTGCCAGTCCTGGAGCTTACACTCAGGACCTGGGTGCTGTCCCTGAGCTTTTGTGCTCAAGACTAGTGCTCTATCACTGGACACACAGTTTCACTTACAGCTTTTTGCTGGCTAATTGAAAATTCATAGTCTTCTAGATTTTCTTGTTGGGGATTGCCTTTGAAACTCAGTCCTCAGATCTCAGCCTCCTGAGTAGCTAGGGTTACAAGTGTGAGCCACCACTAAAAAGGGAGCCCAGCTTAAAAAGGTAGGAATGTTTTAATATCTCATATAAACCTAAATGCCCTCTAGAAGCCTGGCCTTGGATCCCACTGTACCCACTGTGAAAGGTGCTTCTTTAAGGGAAGAAGAAGATGAAGCAGAAGAAAGGAGGCGGAGGAGGAGGAAGAGATCAGCAGAAGATGGCAGCAGTTCAGGGATTCAACAAAATCTAAATGCACCAGTTCTAAAAACAAACTATGTATAGATTCAACCTCATGCGATAATCTGCATTTACTCTGCAAATGAAAATTACGCCCTTTTAAGCACATTTTACTGTTTCATTCTATTATGACCACTTGTATATTTTTCCTGCAATAGAATTTCTTCATGGAAAAATTTTACCCAAATTGTTTTGATGGAATGGAAAGCTTGTCCTAGTTTCAAGCACTTGTTTAGTGTTCAGCAAAATTGCCTGCCTGGAGAAGTCTTACGTATTTGGGGTTTATTTCTAAGATTTTTTACAATTTCATTTTGAAGATCGCATGATTTTTTGACATTTTCAACTGATAACTTTATATTAATCTCTTATATGTTGTTGAGTTTTCCAAAAATATCTCTAATGATTATTTTGTGCAGAGTATTTGCACAAAAAGATGATTTCTGAAAATAGGGATTTATGTTTTTGTTTTGTTTTTATTGTTTTTAACATTTTGGATGTGAATTAGTCAGATATTTCATTTCTGTGACTCAAAGGCCTGACAGAAACCACTTTAATGAGGAAGGAATAATTTTTGCTCATGGTCTGAGTTCAAAGATTCTTCCAAAACTCTAGATACTCTCTTAAGTGTGACCCTTACAAGATTAAAAAAATAATTTATACACTTCTAACTTATAACACATATTTCCCCACTACAAATAAAATGAAGGAGGATCAAGGGAATAACAAGGAAGAGTCAGACCAAACATAGATTGAAACCCAGCAGAGAAAACATTACATTTTTTAGCCTCATGTCTGATATCTGTAACATAGATGTCATGATGGCAGCTCAAAAGATTTGGGGCTGCTATACTTTGTCTTTTGCAACTCACATATCCTCTCTCTTCATCTGGTTCCCACAATTCCCTATGGCTTTTGTTGGGAGATGTTACATGTTTGTAGCACACTGGGTTTTCCTTTGTACCTGAAAACTTTGCACTCTTAGCTTTGTTACTTGGGCTGCCTGAAGGGATCCTGCCTTTTCTGCTTAATTGTTTGTCTCCAAGGCTTTCCTTTGAAATCTTGGGGGAAGCCCTCCAATCTCCACAATTTTTGCATTTTTCATTCTTGCCAAAGAAGCATCAAATGGATGACTCTAAGGTCTCACACCAGCTCAAGCTGTTGCTATGCCTCCTTGAGAAAACAATTCAATTGTATTGCATATATATCTTATTAAAAGTTACTTATAATTACAGAAGAAGGAGAAGAAGATGGAGGAGGAGGGAAGAAGGAGAGGAGGAGGAGGAGGAGGAGGAGGAGGAGGAGGAGAAGAAGGACAGGAGGAGGAAGCAGAGGAGGAGGAGGAGGAGGAGGAGGAGCAGGAGGAGGAGGAGAAGGAGGAGAGGAGGAAGAAATGAACAAACAAGATAGCAAGTTAGTTAATTGGGAATTTTTGCCACCATAGATATATAGGTAGATAGGTAGGTAGATAGATAGATATAGATAGATAGATAGATAGATAGATAGATAGATAGATAGATAGATAGATAGATAGATAGATAGATAGGTGATGTGTGTGTTTGTGTGGGTATCTGGGGTCTGGGTGCTGTCCCTGAGCTTCTGTGCTCAAGGCTAGTGCTCTACCACTTTGAGACATAGCTCCACTTCCAGTTTTCTGGTGGTTAATTATGGATAAGAGTCTAAAGATCTCTCCTGCTCCAGCTGGCTTTGAACTGAGATTATCAGATCTCAGCCTCCTGAGTCTCTAGGATTACAAGTGTAAGTCACCAGAGCCCAGCAGTGTGCCATCTTATTTAATTACTGCTCTTTGGTGACAACTGAAGTGGGCATGACGCTCTTTCAGGCCCCACTGATGCAAAGTCCACCCTCCCCCTCCTCAGCATGCCTGAACCCCTCATCTCAGGTTCCTTGCAACCTTCACACACCAAGCATTGACTGTGGTGTCATTGCCTCATCACCAGGATGTCTGCACAGGCCCAAGAACCTTCTCAGACCCTCTTACTTAAACCCTACCTCCACTTGGTGCCAGTGGATCACACCTATAATCCTAACTACTTAAGAATCTGAGACCTGGGGATTATAGTTCTAAGCCAGCTTGAGCATGAGAGTCAGTGAGACTCTTATTTCCAATAATCACCAAAAAGCCAGAAGTGGAGCTGTGGCTCAAGTGCCAAGTAGCTTTGAATAAAACAGCTCAGGAACAATGCAAAAGGCCTGAATTCAAGCCCTGAGACTAGTGCATGTGCACACACACATATATGTACATAAATAAAACTCCACCTCCAGTGTGTGTGTCCTATCTGACATTCAATGTAGCTTCCATGAACTGTTTGTGAACCTGTCTGTAAACCTCGTCATTTGCAGTCTCCAAGAGGCATGAGTAGGACACAAAGTTGAATCTCAGATGGAAAGAGGAGAGAATGTACCCACTCAGGCTTTGGGGGTGGGGTGGGAGTGGGGAAAAGACTACATGAGAGTAGGGAGCCTCTGTGTCTGAGTTTGGTTGGCAGTGAATTCCAGAGTCCTGGGGTGGCAGGGGATAGCATTCAGCCTCATCAAGGAACTGTTGAATTAATACAGAAGGAAGATGGGTTGTACGTAGCATTTCACATAGTGATGAGAACCTCTACGTTAGAGGGGTTGGCACATGGACATGTGTGGCTCACACCAACCCAGACAGCTCCCAGCCTGGCACCTAGCAGCATGTGAGGAGCCCTAGTAGGGGTGGTGCAGACACTCAAGCCTAGCTGAGCTTATGAATTTTACTCCAGGAAATTGAAATTTGAAATCAGAGTCTGACTAATTTAACAACTCTGTTGTGTGCCTACTCTGGGCAAGATTCATGTTTTTAAAAGTTGACTCTGGCCAGGCACTAGTGGCTCATGCCACTAGCTACTAGTAATCCAAGCTACTCGGGAGGCTGAGACCTGAGGATCATGGTTCAAAGCCAGCCTGGCCAGAAAAGTCCGTGCAACTCTTATCTCCAATTAATCATCAAAAAATCTGGAAGTGGAGCTGTGACTCAAGTGGAAAAGCACTAAGCTAGAGTGCCCAATGCCCTAAATTCAAATGCCAGGACTGCTATATACCCCCCCACACACACATACGCACACACACGCACGCACACACACACACACACACACACACACACACACACACACATGCGCGTGTGTAAGTTGACTCTGAGCAGTTTTGGAGGTCATGGCTTAGTAGGGTGATGTCAACATCACTACCAGGGGAACTACCAGTCAACACTGCTACAATCACTCCATCAAGAGCTAAGAAAGGTCTCTACCTTGTCCTTTGTCTGCTTGTCCTTTGTGTCAGGGATGGACAGTCCTTAGGACTTGGGGACAATAGCAGCATCCATCCTGCATGGACTGTGGGAGTAGGGGTGGAGGTTATGGAAAGGACAAGGCTTTGAAGTCACAGAAGAATCACAGCCAAGAACCAAAGCCACGTGCCAAGCAGTTGAGCACCCAAGAGTGAACCAGTGGCCTTGGCATATGAGTTCACTTCTTTCTGCAGATCTTTAATTAATAAAATGGACCAGACAGGACCTATGTCCAAGGATGTGAAAAGATAGAAAGTTACTAATGTAATAGCTGGCACTGGGCCGAGACTGTAATTGTGATTGCTCCTGGCCTCTCTGTCCACCACCACAGCCTAGAAAAGGGCAGACAGACTGCAACCACACAAGACAGATTGTTACTGAAACCAGCTGGCCACAGACTGCGGTTTCTGCAGCCCACAGCTCTGCAGGGAGGCTGGTGAGTGTAGAAGGCAGGCGCTGCAAAGCTTGACTTTGCCACTAGAGGGCAGCTCCTCCTTGCAGCTTCACCATCCACTTCCACACACTGAAGCCTATTTTCAGAGGCTTCCAGGCAGATGATCTTGACTATCACTTGTTACCACCAACCATGTGCTTGGAGGAGATGGTCACCATATACCCATTGAGAGTGACTGGCTCCACCATAGCGCCTCCATCATATTGTCACAGAAGTGTGGCCTGGACCACACCACACAATACGGTAACCCATTCCAAAGCCACAGGGCAGATGGCTCCTCCTCCCAAGGCAGTCTCCTGCCAGGACCCTCTCACAGTTCCTGTCATACTGCCAGTTCCTGGCATACTGGGGGGGTACGTGTTAAGGTGGAGCTTAAACCCAGGACCAGAGCACTGTCAAGGACCAACATTTTTACTCAAGGTTGGTACTCTACCACTTGAGTCTACTTTTATTTTTACCTTTTCTGGTTAATTGGAGATAAAAGACTCAGAAACTTTTCTGCTTGGTGTGGTTTTGATCTTAGCCTCCTAGGTAGCTAGGATTACAGGTAAGCATCACCAGCACCTGGCATCAAACCTATACTTTTAAAGTCTGATAATGGAAGTAGCTGGTTAATCACATTTCCAATCACTGCAGGCCTCAATTTGAAGGAGGGATGGCTGGTAGTATTCATCTATCTTCCTGGCTTTCTCAACAAAATGAACTCTGACAGTAAACTGCAGTCTCCCTTCAATACCTTCGCCTGCCTGTTTTGGGGGCTCTCCCAGGGGCTCAGGACCACATCAACTTCCCATTAAAGGCTTCCCACTAAAGGCAGGCTTTTCAAAACTAACCAACAAGCCAGGTGTATGCCTATAATCCTAATCTAGGCAGGAAGCTGAGATCTGAGGACCACAGTCCAAAACCAGTCAAGGGCAGGAAAGTCTATGAGGCTCTTATCTCCAATTAACCAGTTAAAAGCCAGAAGTGGAGCTATGGCTCAAAGTGGTAGAGTGTTAGCCTTGGGAGGTAGTCTTGATAAAACTTGACAACAACTTCCATTCTGCCACCATCTCTTCATAGAGTACAAGCCAGGGACCCAACTCCACACCCTGAGCCAGGCTTCTATTGTTCAGCACCTCACCCTGGCCTTGTCCACACACCAGTTTTGTGGATGTGAATAAGGTTTAGAGATCTACTAGTACAAAGTCAGCATTAGAAACTTGCAAAGGAAGGATATATTGTAGACCCAAAACATTTGGGTAAATTTTCTCAAGTTTAAAGAGACAGAATCAAATCTAGATATCACATTAGTCCACAGTGATGGATGGATGAGAGAGGACCTTTCATGTCAAGCTAAAGGACTTGGACTCTCTCCCACTGCTGATGAAGATGCTCTGAAGGGTTTTAATTGATGCAGTAACCTCACCTCTACACTAATTTATCTTGCCCAGTAAGTACAAGTCTTCAGATGTAGTGAAGAAGTAGCAATAATTTTCATCTCAGTGGACAATTCTGGAGCAAAGATATTCCTTTTTAAAATGTGAAGAATGCTTCCAACTCAGAAAGAAAAGAGTGATGATCTAATTTAAAGACAAGCAAACAAGCAGAAATAAAGAAACAAGAGAAACAAAGAAACATGCAATTTACATACACACACAAAGGGAAGGAGGAGGGTGGAGGGGGAAATAGATGGGGGAGGGGAGGGAAACAAATGGCCAATAAACATATGAAAAGATCCGCAGCCAATTAAGCTACTAAGTGTTTGAAATGACTGAGGATACAAGTTTTCTCCCTTTATCTGAGCCAAGAGGAAATGGCAGTGTTGGAACGGGCAGGGGTATACATTTATGCAACTACTCCAGAAGGCAATTTCAAAACTTCTTTTAAAATGTGCAATACATTGAGATTGTTGAGCCTGTGATTGTGAGTTGTTGTGAATGACTTGGGGAAGCAGCTCACACAAGTGCAACATTGTAAACCCTGCAAATCAGAAATAACCCAGATGTCCATCCATAAACAGAATGGGAAATACTGGGCTGTCCATCAACAAACAACAACAAAACTCCACTACACAGCGGCTAAGAAAATCCTCAACTGTTGTTTATTCTGTGTGTACCAGTGCTGGTGTTCCAACCCACAGGCTAGCACTCTATCACTTGAGACAAAGCTCCACTTCTGGCTCTCCTCCCCTCCCCCCCACCCCATTAATTAAGCCTCACAGACTTTTCTGCTCAGGCCAGCTTGTAACTGAGCTCCCCAAACCTCAACCTCCTGAGTAATTAGGATTACAGGCATAAAACAATTCAGTCATTTTTTAAATACACTTAAGTGGTTATAATGTTGAATGGAGAAAGAGAGCACTTCAAAAGTATGCATATATACACACATGTAACATGTACATTAAAATATACCTGATTAAACATAATGATAGTTAAATTTCATCTGAGCTCATATTTGTATATATGAAAAAGTTCAGTAATGGCTTGTAAAACAGTTACATTGGTAGAGGGGACCAAACAACTAAACATCATCATGCTCTAATTTCCATGAGAGAATGCATTTCAATGTTACTCATGTGATGAATTTTTATTTTAATAAATGCAGAGATGAATTTGAACTGATAGACCAGTTCCCATGCAAACTACCACTGCTGATGCCATGAAGAATGTGCAACAAGCAAACACAGACTTTGTATCTGAGAAATCCCCAGGCCCAATGGGAAGATAGGTCCAAGGACATGTGGAATAAATTCCACAGAACTAGAGAACCCAACAGGATTTGGAGATTGAGGATGCTGTTCATGTATGTTCATGTATGTTAGGATCAAGGGGAGGTGGAGCCAGGCAGGACACAAGAGAACACTGATTCATAGGTGGGCAGGTGGGAGCTCTGAAGCATGTTAGGGGAAACTACAATATTCAGGAGAGGGGAAAGGGGAGCCAAGCAGCAGGCTGAGATGACTAAAACCTTGTATAGAACTTTGTGGAGTAAACAAGCTTGGTAGCCATGTAAAGCCAGGTGACAGTTTCAGAGACAGAGGCAGAGTCTGGATTGGGATAGGCAAGGTGTGGTCTCAGAAGATGGAGATTCCTGGATAGGGATGGGAAGGGGTAGAGGGGCGGAAGGGGATTTTCAGGCCCTGATTCCAGCCAGTGATTCAGAATAAGTGTCTCCAAGTCAGAAGGACAGCAGCAGGTGGGAGCTGCAGAGAGGGGCTGGAGGTCCTGTTAGTGCAGGACAGGAGCCACCATCCTTGTTTCCTCATTCTGTTTTGTACAAGGCAGGCTTGAGCCCTCTGGACTAGCTAGACAAGGACAGCCAGGCAGGCACGTAGGCCTCTGGCTTCCAGCCATCAGACTCACAGGTTTATGTAAAAGGCCGACCCAAGCCACTCTGTTCCTTTGGCTCTGAGGCTATATGACTGTTGAAGCCTTAATTAATTAAGTGCACACAGGCAACAGGGAGTGGGGCCTGAGCAAACTGCTCCCGGGCCCTGCCCAGTGCTGGAATCCAGATGCTCATGAGCTTCATTTTCCAATGAAGCCTACACTGAAGTGCTCCCAGAAGAAACAAAGAATAAGGCACCCTGCTTCCCTGAAGCCTTCATTACACCAACCAGTTTGGTTGATGAGCCTGTCACCTCTCAGAAAGATGTCTCCAAGAAGGGACAAATGAAGAAGCTCTGATGGATGTGGACCCATGACCTTCTTAGAAATGAGGTCAGGTCAGACTGGTATCCCCTTCCATCTCCCACCCCAGAGCTCTCCATAGGTGCACATCAGACATCCTTGTCCATACACTGGTGCAGGACATCTGTCCTTCTGCCCCCTTCCCAAACTCCATGTGCCAGGATTGTAGTGTCACCACCAAGCTCCCCTGTAATGCTAGTCTGGTGTGAAATAGCCTTTGTTCTTTCCTATCAGACTGCACTAGCTGTATCCACTGAATAAAACAAGAGGAAAACTTGAGTCCTCCAAATCGCCAGCCCAACTCCAGCTATAAAAAGTTTCACTTAGGGCCGGGAGTTTGGCCTAGAGGTAGAGTGCTTGCCTAGCATGCACGAAGCTCTGGGTTCGATTCTTCTGTGCCACATACATAGAAAAAAGCTGAAAGTGGTGCTGAGGCTCAAGTTCTAGCCTTAAGAAAATTCAAGGACAGGCCAGGAGTTTGGCCTAGTGGTAGAGTGCTTGCCTAGCATGCATGAAGACCCGGGTTCGATTCCTTGGTACCACATACATAGCAAAAAAGTCGGAAGTGGTGCTGAGGCTGGTAGAGCTCTAGCCTTGAGAAAGACCAAGGACAGTGCTCAGGCCCTGAGCCCAAGCCCAGGACTGGCAAAAAAAAAAAGAAAGAAAGAAAATTCAAGGACAGTGCTTAAGCCCAGGACTGGCAAAAAAACAACAACAACAAAAATTTCTCCTAAGAGCCAGGAGCGGTGGCTCATGCCTATAATCCTAGTAGGAGGCTGAGATCTGAGGATCAAGGCTCAAAGCCAGCCTGGGCACAGAAGCACCTGAGACTCTTATCTCTGCTTAACCTCTAGAAAACAGGAAGAGGGGCTTGGCTCAAGGGTAGGGTGGTATCCTTAAGCTGAAGAGCTCAGGGACAGCTCCCAAGCCCAGGGGTAGAGTGGTAGCCTTGAGCTGAAGAGCTCAGGGACAGTGCCCAGGCTCAATGCAAGCCCCATGACCCCCCCCCAAAAAAAAAGTTTTTCCTAAGGATTACATAGAGTCACGTGTCCCATATATCCAGAACAGTAATGGTGGCAGAAACTTGTCCCCTTGTACTCTTCAGCTTCTGCAGCAGAACAGCAATAGCAGCAAAGAAGCAGATGCTGGAGATAGATGGCCTGTACTAGAATTTTTGCCAACAGCTTGTGAACTCTCTGCTAATGAAAAATTTCCTTAACCTCCATGACCTTGAGCTTGAACTCAGAGACTCTTAATTTCACTTGATGTTTTTTTCTCAAGACTGATTCTCTGCCACTTGAGTCATGCCTCCACTTCTAGATTTTTGCTGGTTACTTGGGCATAAGATTCTCACAAACTTTCCTGCTTGGGTCAGCTTTGAACTTTGATCCTTAGATCTCAGCCTCCAGAGTAGCTAGGATTACAGGTGTGAGCACCGGCACCTGGCTTGATGAGAGGATTAAGTGAGGTGATATTTGTAAAAGGCATAAAGCAGTGCCTGGCACAGTGTAAGTCCCTCTGTGTGCCTAACAACTTCCTTCCTTTATGCATTCAACTTATACTGATTACCAGCTATGTTATCTTGTACCAATAATTGAGAGAGGAGAAACAAAATGTCTTTGTTTTCTTCCATAGGGTTGAATAGGAAGTTATGCTCAGATGGAGGCATCTTGGAAAAGGAAGCCAGGGTGGGAGAAGACAGGGGGTGAGGTGCCTTGGAAGCTGGCTTGCAAGCAGCAGACCTAGAGGCCAGTACCTCGGACAGCTCCCCTCCAACCTAGGAAAGGAGGCAAGCCCTGCCAAAGCTCAGGGAGGCTCTTCCAGAGCCTTCTTTTCAACCTTGCTGAAAGGTTGGGGAGTAGGGGGGTGATTCCTTCTGATAGGGAAGATGAGAGATGAAATGAAATTTAGTGTCCCTGAGAGCTTATGAGGGAGCCAGCCAGGGAGTGCCTTCTCTCTTGGATGTTTATCATCCCAATCCCCTGTACTGTCAGGGTATGCTACCCTCCTGCAAATGGAGGGCACACATATGATGAGGTGCAGGAAATATGGGGGCAGCATAGGGCCACATGGCAGGTCCCACAGCCTGGGTTTACATCCAGGTTCCGAGGTTGGTCTCTCAGGAAAGTGACACAGTTCTCATCACAGCCAGTTTGCTAGCAGCAGGGGAATAGCACCTAGCTGTACTAGGATGGAGGAAGATGTAATTCAACAGCACTGTAATGCTCCTGGCACAGAACTAGAGCTTAATAAATGAGTGTTCTTTCTGCCCAATAGGGATGTGAATAGGAGGATATTAGGTATGAGCGGGAGGGAGTGGGGGGCTTCTCTTCACTCTTGTGAGCCAATATATGAGCCAGAGAGCTGAGAAGGGGGATCTGCACCTTTATGGCAAGTAGAAAGCTCTTCTAGAAGATTCCATTGTTCTTCAGCCATTAGGAAACTGCTTTCCTACCTCCTATTTTTCAGACAGGTCAACAACATATGCAGAAACAATCACTTTTCTGCAATCTATCCTTTTCAGTGTCTCAGAAGGAGAGAGTCAGGAAAACCCAGTCTAAAACTCAAGAGCCAGGCAGGTGACATATACATGTGACTCTATGGCGGGGGGGGGGGGGGGGAGGGGGCTGACACTAAAGGCTAAAGTGCTCATGTGTGGGGGTGGGGTATCTGAGTCAGACAAAATTTAATTCTCCTACACTCCAAAGAGTCCTTCCTCTCTCAGTTACTAGATAGGCTCCCTAAGGAGAGGTCCAGAGGAGGGATGGTGACTTACCCAAGGTCATGCAGGTCCTGTCACCATATTTGACTCTTTCCCTCTCTTGGATGGAACATGTAAGCCACATTAGAGCGTGTGCAGGCAGAATGAATGTTTCCCCCTTTCCAGTGCTGGGCTGGGTGGAGAGACCAGGCAACAGATGGCAAGGCTGTGGCCTCTCATCCTGATGCTTTAGTGGTCCTCACCTCATCCCTTTACTGGCTCAGGGACAGAAAACAACTTCCCAGAACATACTGCACCAGTCTCCACAGAGCCTGGACTCCGATCCAGAGTACTCCCCAAACCAGAAGGAATAGTCAATTTTCTTAGGAGGGGAAACACAAAGGCACACTGCCTCTGTGCCTCTGATCATATAAAATAATATTTATCAAAATGAACTCCAGGAAATGGAAACAAGGGGAGTTTTCTTTGTTAATGCTTTAGTTGTCTTTTCTTCTTTTTATTATTGTATTTTATTGTCCAGGTGATGTATACAGGGGTTACAGTTACATGCATCATCAGGTAGTGAATACATTACTTCTTGAACGTTGATACCCCTTCTCATGTTTTTCTCCCACTTTCCCTTCTCCCACCCTGCTTTTCTTTTCTTTTTTGTCATGTTTGTTCATTTATCTGTCTTTTGGAGGGTAAAGGGAGGGACAAGGAGTGAACACATGCAGCAATAGTACTCACTGGAAACTATGTTGAAAATGGACTATAGAACTTCTGGGTGGGGATGGGAGGCAAAAACTGGGAGAGAACAAAGAAAGGGGTGATGCTGACCAAGAAAAAATGTACTCAATGCAACTATAACCTCTCTGTACATCATTTATAATAACAATAACCCCCTCAAAAAAAAGGACCAGTCAGGTAGCCAGGACTCTCTTGTTCCTTTTATTTGTTTTTATTTGTTCTTCACAAGTCCCTCAACTGTGACAAAAGATAGCACATATGCCAAAAGCTGGTGGGTCACACCTGTAATCTTAGCTACTGAGGAGGCTGAGATCTGAGGATCTGAGGCAGCAAAGATAGAGAAGTCTGTGAAACTCTTGTCTCCAAGTAATGAGCAAAAAGAGCCAGAGGAATGGAGGTGCAGTTCAAGTGGTAGAGTGCCAGCCTTGAGCAAATTTAAAAAAATGCCAAGCCTCAGGCCTTGAGTTGAGACCCAGGAACAGCACCAAAAAAGTGCAGCATGTTACAATAACAACGTAAGTATTTACATTACTATGTGTTGGGCACTTTACAGACACAAAGAGAGAAGGACAGAGAAGGAATTACTTCCCCATAGATACCTTTATCATCTAATAAGTGGCCAGGCTGGGAGCAGTTCTAGTTGTTTGCATCTAGGGCCCAGATATGACGATGCCCGCAGCAGAGAATCTGGAAGACAAAATAATGGTCTACTCCTGTCAGTCTCCACAATCCTAGCTGCCCTGAATGCTCTCTGCTGCCAGCCGGAGCACTGAAGCACTGGCTCTGTGTGCATCCAGGGGCAAGGCTCTTCTGAGGAGGACACGTCAGCCCCTCCCCCCACTCTCCCGTGCCTGGCCTTCAGCTGAGAACAGGCACTTCAGCTCCCCGAAGGTGAGCCTATCCTAGCTTGGGCAGTCAGCAAAGCTGTCAGGCCCTCCCCAGTGAATGAGTGCAAGGCCCTTGAGGGGCATCTCAGCTCCAGGAGAGGATGTGGACCACTCCACTCCAATGCCCACCTAGGGCCTAGCTCTGGAGAAGGTGGAGGAAGGGTCTGTAGAAATGTGGGCGGAGGTTCAGAAGCAAAAGGAGGGCTTGGAGGAGGAGGAAGGAAGGGAGAAGAGGCGGAGCTGAGATTCCCGTGCTGGGAAAAACAGAGTCCTGGACTGGGAAGAAGGTACCGAGGCACTGCAGGCGATCCCCAGGGGCTGCCCTGATACTTGGGAGCCCGCGTGGGGTCGAGGGGACGTCTCGCTTTCCGTCCCCATACGCTCACAGTTGAGATTTCCCCGCGTGACATTCTCCTGAAGGGCCGCTGGTGGATTTGAACCCGGCCCTGCAGTCTCTGAGCTCTCCCTCCCTTCCTCCGGGGGTGGAAGGGGCAGTGGGCGGGGCTAGAGAAAGGGTTAGGGGTCCACACCCGGCCCCCTCGAAGCGAGACTCTGCATTCCACCTGCGAGAGCAGAGGGACGCCGCCAGCTCACCTCGGGGGTTCTCCGCCCGCCGCGCGCTCCGATTCAGACTGTGGCGGAGGACTCCGAACCCCGGCAATCCCCAATCCCTCCCGGCCGCGGAAAACGGGCTGGCGTGCTCCTCTTCCCCGGGAGAGCCTAGCGGGCGCTCGCCCTGTAGGTGCTGTGACCGGGAGGGGGGGGCGGGGGAGGGGGCGCGGAAGGTCCGCTCCCCTCCCTGCGCCCTGCTCCCCTCGGGCTTCTCCAGGACTCTTCCTCTCAAAGACCACTTCCCAGGGCTTTGCGCCCCGGCGCGCCCGCCGAGCGGACCCCCGCCCGGCCCCGCCCCGCCCGCGGACCCCGCCCCGCGGACGTCGCATTAGCATGAGCGACGCAAGTGGCCGGGGCACCACTCGGGGGCTGAGACTCGCCGCGTCACAGCCCCGAGTGGAAGGGAAAAAAGAGGAGGCGGCGGAGGAGGAGGCAAGCGCCGGCGTGAGGGGCGGGAGCGCGGCGGGAGGGGGCGGGCGGCGGCGGGCGCCCCTCGGGCGGGCGGGCGGGCTCTCTGCTCGGCTGGGGCTGCTAGAGCGTCCCAAGGACACTGCGCGCCCGGTCTGCGTCCCCGGCCGCCCCGGAGCTCGGGGCCGGCGGCGGGCGGCGGGTCTGGGTCGGCTGGGAGCCGCGGCGGCATCGCGGGACGGAGCCCTTTCCTTTCTCTAGGCGCAGGGGAGCATGAGTCCCGCGGCCACCTGAGGAAAGGAGGTGCTGCGCGGCGAGAACCGCGCCTCCCCCCCCCCCAAGCCTCGCACCCCAGTCTCTGCACTGCGGGACGCCCTCGCCGGGCTGTGGCGGAGGCGTCCTCGGAAGAGCGGCGGGTGGGGGCATGGAACCCACGGCATCCGCGGGCCAGGCCCGGGCGGCGGCCGCCAAGCTGTCGGAAGCGGTGGGCGCGGCGTTGCAAGAGCCACAGCGGCAGCGGCGCCTGGTGCTGGTCATCGTGTGCGTGGCCCTGTTGCTGGACAACATGTTGTACATGGTCATCGTGCCCATCGTGCCCGACTACATCGCCCATATGCGCGGGGGCAGCGAGAGCCCCACCCCGACCCCCGAGGTCTGGGAGCCCACGCCGCCGCCGCCGCCCACCCCGGCGAACGCCAGCGCCGACTGGGCCAACGTCTCGGCGTCCCCGACGGCCACCGAGCCTACCCGGCCGATCCTGAGGCCCCGCTACCCCACGGAGAGTGAAGACGTGAAGATCGGGGTGCTGTTTGCCTCCAAGGCCATCCTACAGCTGCTGGTGAACCCCTTGAGCGGGCCCTTCATCGACCGCATGAGCTACGACGTGCCTCTGCTGATCGGCCTGGGCGTCATGTTCGCCTCCACGGTCCTGTTCGCCTTCGCCGAGGACTACGCCACGCTGTTCGCGGCACGCAGCCTCCAGGGCCTGGGCTCGGCCTTTGCGGACACGTCCGGCATTGCCATGATCGCCGACAAGTACCCGGAGGAGCCGGAGCGCAGTCGCGCACTGGGCGTGGCGCTGGCCTTCATCAGCTTCGGGAGTCTGGTGGCACCGCCCTTCGGGGGCATCCTCTACGAGTTCGCAGGCAAGCGCGTGCCCTTCCTGGTGCTGGCCGCCGTGTCCCTCTTCGACGCGCTGTTGCTGCTAGCGGTGGCCAGGCCCTTCTCGGACGCAGCGCGCGCGCGGGCCAACCTGCCGGTGGGCACGCCCATCCACCGTCTCATGCTGGACCCGTACATCGCCGTAGTAGCCGGCGCACTGACCACCTGCAACATCCCCCTCGCCTTCCTGGAACCCACGATCGCCACGTGGATGAAGCACACGATGGCGGCGTCCGAGTGGGAAATGGGCATGGTCTGGCTGCCGGCCTTCTTGCCGCACGTGCTGGGCGTCTACCTCACCGTGCGCCTGGCAGCGCGGTACCCGCACCTGCAGTGGCTATACGGGGCGCTTGGCCTGGTAGTGATCGGAGCCAGCTCGTGCCTTGTGCCTGCCTGCAGCTCTTTTGCCCCCCTAGTGGTCTCCCTCTGCGGCCTCTGCTTCGGCATCGCTCTGGTCGACACCGCGCTGCTACCCACGCTCGCTTTCCTGGTGGACGTGCGCCACGTCTCTGTCTATGGCAGCGTCTATGCCATCGCCGACATCTCCTATTCCGTGGCCTACGCGCTCGGGCCCATAGTGGCAGGCCATATCGTGCACTCGCTTGGCTTTGAGCAGCTCAGTCTCGGCATGGGCTTGGCCAACCTACTCTATGCGCCGGTGCTCCTGCTCTTGCGCAACGTGGGTCTCCTGACGCGCTCCCGCTCCGAGCGGGACGTGCTGCTGGACGAACCGCCGCAGGGTCTCTACGACGCGGTGCGCCTACGCCAGCGGTCCACACCGGGCCCCGACGGCGACACTTGCAGCCCGCCCCCTGGCCCCTTTGAAATGTGCGAGGAAGACTACAACTATTACTACACCCGTAGCTAGCAACCCCGCTCCCCACCCCAGACCACCCACCCTCCCCACTTGGCTCTGGGTGGCTGCTCCCCGCGCGCACCAGCCAACTCAGGCTTAGGTGCCACTTTCTCCAGCGAGTACCGAGTACCGCAGTCCCTGCCCGGTCTTCATTTTCCTTGCCAGTACCCCCTCTCTGCAAGCCATTCTCTCCTCTCTCTAATCCAAGTGAGCAGGGAGCCTGGAAACACTGCGAAGCGCCTGCGCTCCTAGCAGAGGTGAGAGCTGTGCGGGCCTTCACCTCAGCTCCCCAAAGTAGAGCTGGGTGTCTCCGTCCTTCCGTCCTGTCCTTCCGTTTCTTCAAGTTGCCGATCGTGGCCTGCTGCACCGCAGTGCCTCCCGCCCCAACTAATAAACCTTGTCTGTCTGAAGAGGCCAAGTCTTTTTACTAGTGAAGGGTGGGTGGCTTGGTGCAGACCTAGAGGAGAAGGGAGGGTGAACTGGGTCTCAAGGCCTAAGTCGGAAGAACCTGGGGGAGGCTGTGGCTGCTTTGCTACTGGCGTGGGGAGGTGCATGGATGGAAGCATAATCAGCAGGGGATCTCACCCAAAGACACCCTGCAGCAACCAAAAATAATCCCTCCTTTCCCGTCCCTGCGCAGCACAGCACCCGAGGGTGCTGCCCTGGGGAGCTTGGGAATCCTCTCCAGCATTTGCCAGCCCAGCCTTTTAAAGACACGTCCAGACCACAAATCTGAGGGGAGCCTGGACTGGACTTCCTTTCCTAGGAGATCCCGCCCCATCCAGGCTTCCAAAAAGATGGGGGGCCGAGTTGTTCCCTATTGAGAAAGAAAAATGAGGCCCATCTTCCAGAGACCGATTTTGGACAGTGTGTGTCCCTTAGAGAGCTAGAGTGTATCGCAGAAGGCGACTGCTGGGTCACAGCCAAGGTGCTGTGAGTACCAAAAGGAAGGAATGGGGAGGTAGGACGGGTACCCATCCCCGCCCCAGTCATCTCGAAGGGGAGGTAGCTACTCAAGATTGTCCAGGAAGCTTCCCACTCCCAAGTCCCCATCCTGTGGGTGCCTTCAGTCTTGGAACCGATCACAGCTACTGCCACCAAATTCTCCTCTGCCAGGGAGGGGTTGGGGTTGGGGTGGCCTGCTCTTGTGTTTGTCCTGGTTCTGCAACCTGACTGGGGGAGGGGAGTCATGTCTGTCTTTGTGGGTCTGTCCGTGTGTATTCTTAAGGGGGGGGGGTACTTTAGGAAGTGTTTTCTGGCCAAATGTCCCCAAGCAAGATTTGGTCTGCAGTCAGAGTGGGCCCAGGTCTGTTTCTTCCTCTCCACCTCCCACCTCAAAGATCCAGCTCAAGAGAGCCACCGGGCAGAGGGGGAGTGGTTACAATGATCAACCAGTTTATTATTGTTGTTGCTGATATTATTTTTTATAAGGACAGTAGTAGGGTTTAGCCCTCCTCTGGGGGAGGGGGGACAATATGCAGTGATTTCCTGTGACCCAACATGTCCCAGGGCTCTGTAAATATTGCTGCAGAGGGGACAATGGTATTGGGGATTCCAGGGACTGGGGAAGGCTGGGCAGAAGGGCAACAGCACGGGAGGGACAGGATTCCGTGCCCCTTCTAGGTGCCAATGAAGGAGCTAGTCCTGGAATCCATCAGGGCTTCCTGGGGATGGAGACCGGAGGTGGGGTGGCCAGGCGGGGCGAGGCGGGGGTGGGGACAGAAGATGGAAAGGAAAGGGAGGAGGGAGGGGAAAGGGGAGGAAGCAGGAGCGGGAGGAAGGAGACTAAAGACATGGCCCTTTTGGCTCGCTGCTAGTCCGGCGGGCGGCCGCTGGGACCCCGCGACGTCGGAGGCTCCCCCAAGGACTCCGGCGGCTGCCCCCACACCTACGCTGCTGACGCGCCCCCCTTGCCAGCCCTTCCTGTCCACACCCCCATCCCCAGACCTGCTTAGTTCTAACCAGCCGCAGCCGAGAGAAGGGAGCTAACCCAGGAGAGCAGGTGAGAAGGCTTGGGCGGGTGGAGCGCGGCGCGGGGAGCAGAGCTCAGGGACGGAGGCGCCAGGGACCAAGGCGCCCCGGAGGTGTGGGCTGTTTACCGAAGGGCACTGCCCAGGCTGAGGGGCCGCAGTGTGGGGTTCACCGCGTTGAAGTGGCAGCAGCGGCCGTCGGGGGACACGCTCTGTGCTGCGGGATGCCGCAGCTTGGATGTCTGGGCTTGAAGAGCTTTGAACACCAGGGCTGGCGGACTCCCCGCACGGGCTCTGATTCCACTTCGCCTAGAGCGACGACTGCAGAACGCTGAGGTCTGCGCTTTGTGTGTGTGAGTCCGAGGGTCGGTGGGGACGCATTCCTGAAGTACCCGGTGGGTGCCCAGCTCTCTCCAGTCCTTGCAGGAAGATGGGGGGGCGGGTAGGGAGGGAGCGGCTTCAGTCTGAGCCAAGTGGCAGCACAGAGATCAGAGACAGACCATGATGCTGGGCCAGACAAGAGCTGGACTTCCAGGATAGAACAGAGACCCTTCCCAGTAGCCTTGTAAGGCCAGGCTAGTGAAGCACCATAACAAAGCACCAGAAAAACGCATATGCAAAACCCTGTGGGTGTTGGTCCAAGAGTAAAGAAGGAAGAGAAAGAATCATCAGGAAACCATCTGTCTGGGTATTGTGCCTCTCTCTCTCTCTGAGGCCTGGCCCATGTCTCCCACATTTCCCATAGCTGCCTCCCATGGCTCTTGAACCAGTGCAAGAGGACACAGCAGCTGTGCTGTCAGTTGGACCTTTCCTAATTTGACTTTGTCTTAGCACCCCTGTTCAAGCAGCACAGCACTAAGGTGGACTCGCACCCAAGGACCACACCCTAATTCTGCAGGCCAGGGCAGTCCCGGAAGTCTCAAGTCCAGGGCCTGGGCTTGAGGTTCAGGGAGCACCCTGTGCCTGCCTGCAGGGCTTTACATTTTCTCTTCAGATGGGCCATCCTTGGGCCTGGTTCATCCAGCTTTCTGAATGTTGTGTAACTTGGGTATTCTGAGTCTGAGCCTTGACCCTGAGTAGGGATGGTGGTATGGGTAAAACAGTCTTCGGCTCTTGAGAGAAGTGGGTTGATAGTTGATCTGAGGAGTACACCTCACAGCTTTGTTTTTGTTTTTTGCCAGTTTCAGGGCTTGAAATCAAGGACCGAGTATTGTCCTTGGGCTTTCTCAAGGCTAGAGTTCTATCACTTGAGCCAGAACACCACTTCCAGCTTTTTCTATGTATGTGGTACTGAGGAATCAAACCTGGGTCTTTGTGCATGCTGGGTAAGCACTTCCACCACTAGACCAGACTTCCAGCCCACACCTCACAGCTTTTAAAAGTAGCCTGTGCCCTTCCTGACCTGGCTGACTTCTCTTGCATATTTCAAGTTAACTTGTCCCTGAGTGTTGAGGGGGCTCTTAGGGACTCTGACTACCCAGCTTCCTGCATCATCTCTCTCTACATTCCAATGGCACTTATACTTGGATCCTGCTGACCTAAATAACACCCCCCTCCCCCCAGTAAGCCCAGGACCTTCATTTCCCTGGCCACAGATCAGATCCCACGCAGCCTGGGGTGCTACCAGAGCTCAGGTCTTAGAGGCAAGGGCTCTTTCACATATGCGTGCATTCCTTTCCTTAGCTGACCCACCTCCCCCTTCTCTATGCATGCCCAGGCCAACTGAGCACATGAGCCAAGCATATGTTGTCCTTAGGAAGCTTGTAGTCTAGTGGGATAAAGGATTTGAAACCGGGTGTTGGTGTAATTCTAGCTACTCAGGAGGGTGAGATGTGAGAGTCCTGGTTCAAAGCCAGCCCAGGCACAAAGTCCATGAGACTCTTATCTCCAATTAACCACCAGAAAACCATAAGTGGTGCATTAGCTCAAGTAGTAGAGTGCTAGCCTTGAGCTGAAGAGCTCAGGAACAGGGCCCAGGCCCAGAGTTTAAGGCCCACAACTGAAAAAAAAAAAGATATTTGAATGATCTACTCTCTCCCATCTTGTCTCTGTGGGACAGGAGTAGGGTCCAAGATTAGAGCCCCACCTGCCGTGAGGCTCCTGTACACTCTTGTTAGGCTCTGGCCTCCTCATGGGGCAAGGCCAGTCTATGGGGTAAGGGACTGTGGTTGGGCCTCCATGATTCTCATATGATGCTGCTACTTCTTGGTCCCTAGGTCTACACCTCTGCTACTCTAGACCAGGAGTCACCACGATGCCCATCCTGGAAAAAGTCCCCCATAAGACTGCTGTTAAAACTGCCAGCATGGAGGAGGAATCTGTGAGTGGCATTGAAGTCCTCCATCTTATCCCCATTCTCCCTACACCCATGCCCTTGCATCCAAAACAATCTTGAGTGCAAATGGCCCTCAGCATTCTCTTGTTCCTCAGCCCAGCCTTCTCTAGGAGACACTGTAGCCCTGCCCTGGAGGGATTGGGATGGTATCCATAACCACACTTACCAAGCCAAGTCCAGGGAGAGCCTTTGTTTTCCACAGGTACTATCCTCCTCAATACCCCCATCTGATGCTTCTCTGACCACTCTACTTCCCACTACCCCAACATCTGTTTCCATGGCTTCAGTCCCAGTGGGGTAGCCTAGGGTGAGACTGAATTCCTTATCCAAACCTTGCCACATTTCAGCCCCAGCTGCCATCACTGATTCAGGCCTGGAGCATTAAGACATTATCTTTCCCACCAGTCTGAGACTATGCTGCCCTCCCTGGGCAGCCTCTCCGGACAGATGTTCTCCTTCCCACCTGAGCAGCCCAGGAGTGATCTGACCATAAGTTGTTGCACATGCCTGTCCCTCTGCCACATGCTTTCCATCCCCTAGCCTCTCCTGAATTTGAAACCCTTATAAGAACTTCCTGGCCTTCACCTGTGAAGTTGCTCACTGCACTGCCCTGATCTATACTGCTCACCTATGCTGTTTTCCCACCCATGGACTTCCCATATTCCCCTGCATTGGACTGCAGTGCAAGTTCTGTCTCTCCATTATATCTGAGTCTAGCCTTGGGCTGACTCACATGAAAGCCACAGGGAATATAGATGGGACAGAGACTCCGGGACTTCAAGGCCTGTAGTTCCGGAGAGTCTGAGGAGGAACTTCTCCACCACTAAGATGTCCTGCTGCCTTGTTACTCAGGCTGAGCCTCAGTCCCTCTGAGAGCCTGAAAAAGGATAGCTTTTCAGAGGCCTGTGGCACTTTTGTTCACTAACTGGGATGGGTTTTCTGTATAAAACCAGGGGCCACCCAGGCAGCCTACAAATCCAAGAGAGGAGAGAGCAGAATGGCTGGGTGGGAAGGCAGGACTTGACTGGAAATGGATTGAGCAACCTGGGATGTGGCCTAGACCTGTCCTGGCATGGTTCCCCAGGGCAGAAGCAGCCTGTAGTTGGTGCCGACACCTCTGGCAGAGCAATGAACTCTAGAGACAGGATGAGACAAGCAGGGGACTGTCATATTCCCATGTTCCCCCTCAGCCCAAGCCAGCAGCGAGAACAGGTAGGGGGTGCTTTTGTGCATACTAGGGCAGAATGAATCTTTGGCTGCCTCACTACTCCCCCCCAGAAGTCCCTGAAGGAAAACATCTACAATTTAAGCAGTCATTTTAAAATTCTTGTTTTCCCACTTTTGGAGCTGAGTAGGAAGAGCAGAAGGATAAATGGGGAAAAAGAGCAAGGCAAAAAAGATGTTGGACGAAGAGAGGCTTCTGTGTGACCTAGGACTAGTTTCTACATTCTGGGCCTTGGGTTTTTGTTTGTTCATTTTTGTTTTGGACTTCTTCTTCTTCTTCTTCTTCTTCTTCTTCTTCTTCTTCTTCTTCTTCTTCTTCTTCTGTATTTTATTGTCAGGGTAATGTATAGAGGGGCTACAGTTTCATTTAGGTAATGGATGCATTACTCCTCAAACGTTGATAACCCTTCTTATGTTTTTGTCCCCCTTTCCATCCTCCCACTCCCTCCCAATCATCTTGTTTTCCTCCTTCCCTTCCCTATTTCAAATAAAGAAATAAATGGATATACACTATATGGGTAACACGTCAGATACGTAACCACATGAGATTAACCATAAGGGGAAAAAAGAGAAAAGAAATAATTCCATATAGTATATTAAAAACAACAATCACAAAGATAAACCTCTTGCTTCCATATCCTAGAGTTCATTTCATTTAGTCTCATCCTATATGACCATATGTATATAATTTTTGAGGTATTGTGATCCTCTGCTAGGAGAATCCTAGATGTGTACTAATTATTACAAATGAGGGAAACTATGGAGCCTATGTTCCTTTGGATCTGGCTTACTACACTGAGGGTGTAAACTTGTTCAACCACTCTGGAAAGCATGGCAGTTCCTCAAAAAACTAAACATAGACGTCCCCTATGACCCAGCAATCCCACTCCTTGGCATTTACCCAAATGTCCAGAAAGGCCATACTAAAGCGACTAGCACAACAATGTTCATTGGAGCATTATTTACCATAGCTAGGATATGTAACCAACCCAGATACCCCTCAGTAGATGAATGGATCAAGAAGATGTAGTTCTTATATACAATGGAATTCTATGCTGCCATCAGAAAGAATGATATCACTCCATTTGCAAGAAAATGAAAAGACTTGGAAAAAATTATACTAAGTGAAGATTTTTCTTTTTTAAATGGGATAGAAATCTCTCCCCAGGCTGTGATAAAATTGAGTATATACATGGTTCCTGGGTAAATGTGGCTGATTGGCTAGGAGAAGCACTGCCCATGGAGGAGGGGGATGGGCTAGGAGGAGCACTGCCCATGGAGGAGGGGGATGGGCTAGGAGGAGCACTGCCCATGGAGGAGGGGGATGGGCTAGGAGGAGCACTGCCCATGGAGGAGAATGGTGCATGGCTCCTTTCTGACCCCCCAAAGATTTCAGATTTTCTCTTGGGATTTCCTTTGGAGGAATAAAGCTGCTAAGTTCCTAACACTTAATAAGGTACCTTGCTGGGATTAGTTATTTTTCTCACTGGGTTCTCTGGGGTCCCCCTCAGGTAAGAGTTTGTATCTATATCCTATCAATGAAGAGATGATGCTTGGGGAGATCTGGATAGGAAGAACTTCCATACCCACCTTTCCCCCCTACACACACACACACACACACACACACACACACACACACACACACATACACACACACACAAACACACCAGTAGGTGGGGGTATTATGACACATCCCTATAATCTCTCCTATTAAGAAATAGGAAGATCACACGTTGAAGCTAACCTGAAACCAAAACTCAATACACAGGTCAGGCACGGTGCTTGTGATCCTAACCCCTCAGAAGGCTGTAGGAAAGAGGGTCATAGTCTGAAACAAGCTATGAGCAAAATCTTGAAACCTTATCCACAGAAGGGTGAGGATGAAGAGCTAGAATACCCATCTAGTAAACACAAGACCTTGAGTCTTGTGTCAAAAATAAGAAAATAATCAGCACCCAACAATATCAATAACAATGTCAATTATAGTATCAATAATCTTTTCAATTTAGGCCCAACCTTTCAGTTTGTAAGGATTCTTCCTTGATCCTACGAGAAGATCATTTTACATGGGAGACTGGGTCAACATCATCACAAAGTCAGGGTACTGAATCAGGTCTATTGGATGCCAAGATTAAGGTCTTTTCTTCTGTATGGTGTGCCTTCTTGGGACCTGAGCATGGCAAAGACAGGGAAAGCAAACAGGAAGATCTTTCATTCCTAATTCTGCTGAGCTATGGCCTATAAATAAATAGTCCCAGGATAAGACACATTCAGAATCAACTTTAGGACAGACATGAACCTCCCCTGGGGGATAAGCACAATGAATGCTTGTGGATCCACCCTTCCAGGGACTGCCCAAATTACCAGTACCCCCACTGCAGCAAACGCTGGCCACCTACCTGCAATGCATGGGGCACCTGGTGCCAGCGGAGCAGTTCAGGAAGAGCCAGGCCATTGTGCAACAGTTCGGCGCCCCTGGTGGCCTTGGTGAGATGCTGCAGCAGAAACTTCTGGAGCGGCGGGAGAAGACAGCCAACTGGGTAAGGGTTTATGACAACAAGCTGACAAGGAACTCACAGGAGATGGGCAGGAGTAGATTGAAGACTAATGGAGGAGTTTAGGTGACAGTCAGATAGATGACATAGATGGGGCAGAGGGGATGGCACAGGGACAACAGGAAGCTAACAGCATAGGTTGACGGGCAGCAAAAGGTGAGAGGGGCAGGCAAGATGAGAGATAGGATTGGAGAAGAGTCGGGGGCAGAGATGAGAGGCAATGAGAATAAAGATGAGGTTGGGAAAGCAGAGAGAGAGAGACCCTGGCAAGGATAGTCAAGGGACAGGAAGGAGATATATCCTTAAAGATCTGGGTTGGGAAAAAAGAGGTGAAGGAGGAGGAGGAGAAGGAGGAGGAGGGTGGGGGGGAATAGGAGGGGAGGGGGAGGGGATGAGAAGGGGAGGGAGAGGAGGAGGAAAGAAAGGAAATAGATTAGGAAGCACATAGGCTCAGTATACATCTGTGAAAGAAAAGTGAATGAAATGAAGAATCCATCATCCTTCAGAGTAGCCAGGATGGAAGACTGGCCACCTCCACTGGCCAGGTGCCCTGTGTGGGGTGATGGGGCTTCTCCTGTGCTACCCTGCAGGTATCTGAGTACTGGCTGAATGACATGTATCTCAATAACCGCCTGGCCCTGCCAGTCAACTCCAGCCCAGCTGTGATCTTTGCTCGCCAGCACTTCCAAGACACGAACGATCAGCTAAGGTGAGGTGGAGCAACAGGTGCCTGTAGCATGGGAGCTATCCAAGCTATGGGGCAGGTCCCAGAACCAGAGAGGAGAAGCGGAAGCTATGTGTTGGCTGGTTTCTCAGTAAAATGTCTTGAAGCAATAGCCATCTAGGCCATCAAGGCAAGAAGTGACCATGGTCATCTTCTAAATATTTGTTTCGTAAGTGACAATACGGAGCTTGAACATGGGCCTTGGGAACTGTCCCTTAGCTGGCTCAAGTTGGGCCCTCTACCACTTGAGAAGAACTCTACTTCTGGCTTTTGGGTGGTTAACTGGAGTTAAGAGTCTCATGAACTTTCCTGTCATGGGCGGCTTCAAACCCTGTTCTTCAGATCTCAGTCTCCTGAGTAGCTAGGGTTACAGGTGTGAGCCACAAGCACCCAAAAAAATACATTTGAGGTAAAAGGCATACAGCAAAATATTGACTAGATTGAGATCCTGTGTTCTGCAGCCTCAACACACTGCCTAGGTGCATAAAAGCAATTCTGTACCTCCAGAGTCCAGCTTGAACAGGCTCCACAGGCAGGGGACTGTCCCTCCTTCCCAGCCCCACTGCCAGCCCTGCTGCCATCTGTTGCAATTTCAGAGCTCACTGAGCCGCTGGAATGGGCCTCTGGACCCACAGAGGATGATGGCAATGGAGGCGAAGTAGAAGAGGGAAGGTCTCTCTGCTGGCATCTTTTAAAAGTTCCTGCTCTGAAGATCTGAATGGGGACAAAGATGGCTTCTCTTCCTTTCAACCCCAAATTCCCTTCCAGCAGGGCTTAGTTGAAAAAAACAGCACCCCTGGGCCAGTTTCTCAGACCCCCCCCCGAGACCACCCGCCTAAGCAGTACAGCTCCCCAACATCCAGACCTCCTCCAGACAGAAGGAATTGTGTGGATGGATGCATTTCTGCAAGCATGTCTTCAAATTGCATCTGAGGGGGCATTCTCCTTCCCCCTTGCAATTAAGCCAAGCCTCATCAGCCATGGCCAGTTTAGAAGGTTTGATCCCCTGGCACAGTTCTCTGGGGCTCTTTTCCCACCAGAAATTGCTTTCCTCTTCAAGGGGACCTCATTACAGACTTTTCCCAGAAGAGTGAATTTCCTGAAACACCTAGTATCCAGATCCGCACAGCCCCGGGACTGGGCTATTCCAGGCAGCACTTGACCCTCCCCATCTTCCAGCTCTTTTCTGACATTCTGGGACCTCTCTGGCTCTCTTTTCCTCCTCCTCCTCCTCCTCCTCCTCCTCCTCCTCCTCCTCTTCCTCCCCCCTCCTCTTTTTCCTCTTCCCTCCTCCTTTTCTATTCATGTTTTCTCTCCTTCTCTCAGTTCTGACCAAAAGATGTGTGTGTGTGTGTGTGTGTGTGTGTGTGTGTGTGTGTGTGTGTGTGTGTGTGTGCTGGCTGGGGCTTGAACTCATAGCCTAAGCACTGTCCCTGAGCTTTTTAGCATATGCATTACAGACAACATATGTAAGCAAAGAGCAAAGTTTCACAGCCACAGGCAGTGCAGTTGAACCTGACTGTCTACATCCTCCACGTATACACACCAGATCCCTTTTGGAAACTGAGATCCTATGGCATATGTCATGTTTTTCCAAATGTTATGTGTTCTTGAGCTTTTGTGCCCCATGCTAGTTACTCTACCCTTGGAGCCATTGCTGAAAAAGTATCAAAAAATACTTAATTGGATATAAGAGTTTAAACTGTGACCCTCAGATCTCAGCCTCCTAAGTAGCTAGGATTACTGTCTTGAACCAACAGCAGTCTGCTTAAAGGACCATTTTTAATCCAAAAGCTTTTGGTGGGCTGACAGTACTGGGGGGGGGGGGCGGGATGGATAGCCGGTACCACATACTATTTATAAGAGGCCTGGCATATGATGAGTTTGGAACAGAGGTACGGTAAGGAAAGCTGAGGAGAAAGGTAGGGAAGGGGAGAACATTAGAAGAATAAAAAGGAAGCAGGGCCTGTAATTCCAGTAATTCTAGTTACTCAGGAGGCTGAGATCCAAGGATCACAGTTCAAAGCCAGCCCAGGCAGGAGAAGTCTGTGAGACTCTTACCTCCAGTTAACCATCAAAAAGTCAGAAGTGGAGCTGTGACTCGAGTGATGGAACAATAGCCTTGAGTAAAAAAAAAAAATGTTCAGAGGCAACACCCTGACCCTGAGCTCAAGGATAGGACTGGCACAATAAAAACTGAGAGATGGAAGGGAAGTAGAGAATTAGGACAGGAAGGACCCTTGAGTTCTGGCATATCTCCTCTGCAGGTTTGCAGCCAGCCTCATCTCTGGTGTGCTCAGCTACAAGGCTCTGCTGGACAGGTAAGAGTTCCCCTGCCTGAGCAAGCAGAGCTTTAGCTCTGAACAATCTAGTCTGTTCGTACATCTGTCTCCATGCCTGGCTAAAACAGGAACATGGAAGGCAGAAACTTTGTCTTTTTCTAGTTGTGTGTTCTGGCTCTAGTCACAAAGCCACTATCCACTCTCTAGAGATAGGATGGCCTTTAGGTCATCTGTAAGCACCAGCTTTCCCTGACATTGCTTGAATACTTCCTTCCATACCTCCTGTGTTTTCTGGTGGTGTGGATTAAATTGTCTGGAACCCAGAGAACTCACAGGAAGTAGAGAAGGAAGAGGAGCAAGGCCATAGAGAGCTCCACTGTGCCTCGCTGGAAAGGGGATGTCTCACTTTCTCATTCCCATGAAACTCATTGGACACACAAGCCTACAATCCTGGCAGAGAACTGCTTAGGCAGAGTGGCTTATCTCTAGTTCTAAGAAGGCCCATCTCCTGACCAAAGTTCTTAGAATCAACAGAAAGAATGGAAGGGTCTGAAGGAACTTTTTCCTTCCTTATTGCTCCTCCCTTTTCCTTTTCCTCTCCTCTCACATGTGTGTGCCAGTTTTGGGGCCTGAACTCAGAGCCTGGGCACTGCCCCTGAGCTGTTTTGCTCAAGTCTAACTCTCTACTACTTAAGCCACATATTAATTTCTGACATTTTGCTGGTTAAATGGAGATGAAAGTCTGTCTCTTACACTTTTCTGCCCATGCTGGCTTGGAACAGAGATCTTCAAATCTCAGTTTCCTGAGTAGCTAGGATTACAGGCATGGGCCACCAGTCACTGGATGGGGAAGAACTTTTTTCCATGAAATTTTATAACATTTTTGCAAAGAACAAGAAAAATAAATTTCTAGAACAATGTTATCAAGGTACCATCAATTTTGTTACAGGTATCAGCAGACCTAAAATTATCATCTAATTGTCAGAAATGATGCTAGATTCTGAAATTCATTTTGTCATGGCTCAATCATGAAAGTTTAGTATAATGACCTGACCTTGAGTGTCAGTGTCATGGGCTATTCCATCCTTTGAATCTGGATGGCAGCCTATTAGCCTTAGGGCTAGCTCGACCAGCCAGGCCTCAATTAAACTGCACACACACACACACACACACACACACACACACACACACACACATATGCTAAATGACAAGATATAGGGTGAGCATGGAGTAGTGGTGGTTTGAGAAAAGCCTGAGGATCTGAGCCATAGAAATAGGGGAGTTTTGCAGTACTGCAAGTGTCATGGTAATGTAGTTCTGGGCTTGAGTGTCCCATTTTAACTAATCATCTTGCAATAGAGGATTTGAGATTCAGTTCAGTTGTAGAACACTTGCTCAGCATGCATATGGCTTTGGATTTGATCTACAGCACATAAGCAAATAGTTACTTGGAACCAATTCCAGTTCCCTCCTTTGCCTGCCATCCTTCTCATGGCTGCCTGCCTCTTGTCTGCTCTCCTCCTCCTCCAGCCACTCCATCCCCTCAGACTGTGCCAAGGGCCAGCTATCAGGGCAACTGCTCTGTATGAAGCAGTACTATGGCCTGTTCTCTTCTTACCGGCTCCCTGGCCACACGCAGGACACACTGGTGGCCCAGAAGAGCAGCGTCATGCCTGAGCCTGAGCATGTCATTGTGGCCTGCTGCAACCAGGTAAGTAGCCTTGTGTCCCCTCTATGACCCCTTGGACTCAGAGTGTGTGAGGCATGCAGTACAGGTGTGTTCCCCATACCTGCTTCCTCAGAGGTATTCAGGCCAGTTGTCCAAGTTACATGAACCGAGGCACAGTAGCCCCAAAAGTGGCATCTTCTCTATTGCCTTATTGCCTATTGCCTTAAGAAGAGGGAGAACCTGAGCTCTGACTTCAGTTCTGAGGCACCAGAGCTAGCCTTCCTGAGGCCACATCCAGATGGACCAGTCAAGAACAGAGAACAAGACTTCTCCTGCGCTATGCACCCCGTGGCTCATGCCTATAATACCAGCTATAAGGACACTGAGATGTGGGGATTCATCCAGTTCGAAGCCAAACTGGACAGAAAAATCTATGAAACCCCTATCTTCAACTAACCACCAAAAAGCTAGTAAGTGGAGTTGTGGATCACTCAAGTGCCAGCCTTGGGCAAAAAAAGTTTGGGGGCAGTGCTCACACACTCTGAGTTCAAGTTCCCAAACCAACATAAAAAAAATAGCATCTCCTCCCCAAACTTCTATGTCAGGCTATGTGCCCAGGATTGCACTCATTTCATCTTCACCAGTGGCCCTGAAGAGAGGCATTTGATACCTCACTTAACAGATGAGACTGAGACTCGGGCAAATTCAGTGGTTTTTCCAAGAATGACAAAGACTTGAGATCTGACTAATGTCCCCACACCATGCTCTGTGCTCAGCAACTCAGATCTTCAGCCATGGTTCCACAGGGCAAGTGAGGACGCATGGTGGGGGAACAGGCTGAACATGAGGGCTCCTGACCCCTCCTGAGGGCTCACCCACCACATATTCTGCATAGTGAGACTTCACAAAGATGCCTCATTGGACAAGTAGTTTTATTTTGTTTTCTTATTTTGTTTTGTTTGCCAAACCCAAATTTGACAATAATCCCAAGAGGATATCTCTCTTCCCCCATACTTGTCCCATCATGTTCTCTTGTTGGGCTCATCTCATGTTTCCAGTAAATTGGAGTTCATGGGAAAACCTGTCATATGAGGTCATCTGTAACCCATGTGGTCCAGGATTGAACACCTTAATTTGTTCAACAAGACACAAAATAAAAACTTTTCTCAGTCTTCATTCAAAAGTCAAATCCAACTTTTCTCACCTCTACTGGGTTGCATAGCATATAGCCCCAGCTTCCAGAAACAGTCTTGGGACTCCTGCTCTGGACCAGGCCACGTGGACACAGCTTAGGGCAGAGGTCAGATACTCACCTTAACCAGCTGAAAAGGACACTTCAGCCTGTGTTAAGAAAGACACCCTTAGCTAGTGCCCATGGTTTATGTCTATCATCCTAGCAACTCAGGAGGCTGAGGTCTAAGGATTATAGTTCAAAGCCAGCCTGTGAAGGAAAGTCTGAGAGAACTTTATCTCTGATAACTAGCAAAAAGCTAGAAGTAGAGCCGGCACACATAAATACACACACACACACACACACACACACACACACACACACACACACCTTTACAAAGCACAGAGCTCTGGCTTTCAAAGGCTCAGAATGACAGCACCACAGAGCTTACATAGAAAGCACGTTTGCACATGTGCATATGGGTACAGTGTGTTTTGTGTTTTGGTTTTAATGATTTACATATCTTAACAGCTGGTTGTCTTTTTTTCTATTCCCCAGTGTGTTTGAGGGCTATCCTCATAGTTCTTTTTTTTAATATCAGTACTGGGGCTTGAACTCAGAGTCTGGGTGCTATCCCTTAGCTTTTTTGATCAAAGCTGGCACTCTACCACTTGAACCACAGCTCCTCTTCCGGCTCTTTGCTGCTTAATTGGAGATAAGAATCTCACAGAATTTTTAGCCCAGACTGGCTTTGGACTATGATCCTCAGATCTCAGCCTCCTGAGTAGCTGAGATGCCAGGTGTGAGTCATCAAGTCCCATAGTTCTATGGAGCTAGTTCAGTCTAGTTCATTCTGCACTGCATAAATACACTTTATTTTACTTAGCTATATTCTTTTGAAAGTCTTCCTGTGAACATGGGTGTGTTTTCCTAGGCTAAACTATGCATCCATAACTGAAATTGCTGATTCATATTCACATTTGTTAGAAGACAGCCTTCAACAATGGTTGTACCAATTTATAATCACAGTTTCTGCAAACATGAAACGTTTCTCATGAACTAGGAACTACAAAAGCAAGCTTTCTTTTGCCTCAGTTTAATCTGGATTTCTTTCACTGGGGAGGGACAACCTGGGTACAGCATACTTAAAGCCTTGGGTTGCTTCCCACCCTGGGGTGAATCAGAACCCACCAAATTCCCTGGGAACCATGGTCCTGAGCTCAACTATGAAGGCCTGGCTCTTTGGGACGGTGGCCATGAGTGACCTATTTGACCTGTTTCCCCCACAGTTCTTTGTCTTGGATGTTGTCATTAATTTCCGCCGTCTCAGTGAGGGGGATCTGTTCACTCAGTTGAGAAAGATAGTCAAAATGGCTTCCAACGAGGATGAACGCTTGCCTCCAATCGGCCTGCTGACATCAGACGGGAGGAGCGAGTGGGCCGAGGCCAGGACGGTCCTCGTGAAAGGTTAGCTGCAGTGTCCATGCTCATCTCATCCTCATGCCCATTGGCTTTTCCTCCTCCCGGCATGGGCACCAGAGCCTCATCCCCATCAGCCACAGCCCTGGGGGCCCTCTGAGCAGCCTCGGACTCAGGGTGGGTCAGAGGGGGTCTTGAAAGCTGAAGGCCCCTGTTGTACTCTCATTCTCTGCTGGATGATTTTCAAGCTTTCTGGGTGAGACTAAAGAGCAATGGAATTGTGGGGCTGTGGGAATTGTGCTGGAAGGAAGTAAATGAGAAGCAACACTAGTGGGCTAGACTGGTGCTTATCTGAGTATCTCAGGAAACGGTTGGTTAAGGGATGATGGGGGGCATGGGATCCACCACTGGCAGGATAGTTGGTCAACTCTTTTGCTTGTTTTCTTGCTTCTGATGCTGACCCTCATCCCTCTGGCTGGTCACTGTTCCTATGAAAGTTTGTCCAAACTTCCCAAAGAAGCCAGTAATAATTCTTGTGTTTATGCGTGTACAAGTCCTAGGGCTTGAACTCGGGGCCTGAGTGCTGTCCCTGAATTTTTTAGCTCAAGGCTAATGCTCTACCACTTGTGCCACACCTCCACTTTGGGCTCTTTTTTTGTGGAGGGGGTGGTTAATTGAAGCTACGGGTCTTTCAGACTTTCCTACTCAAGCTGGCTTCAAACTACAATCTTCAGATCTCAGCCGCCTGATTAACTAGGG
Organism: Megascapheus bottae; assembly: GCF_031878675.1. Classification (NCBI taxonomy): domain Eukaryota; kingdom Metazoa; phylum Chordata; class Mammalia; order Rodentia; family Geomyidae; genus Megascapheus; species Megascapheus bottae. The sequence goes on along the minus strand of NC_143523.1, from coordinate 59,416,365 downwards.
TTATAGGTATGAGCCACAGGTGCCCAGCAGTAATTACATTTTTATTCATCCCCTGGAAACGGCTTTTCAGACCAAAAGCCAGTCCTCACTGGAGCTGGGTGGTATCTTCACTTCTTATCTTGGAATGAGAAGTGGAATTTTGAGGTATTGTCATCAGCCCTGGGGATTTTCTCGGGGCCTGGCAATCTGTCCAGACTCCCTGCATGTATTTAATTGAGAGCTTTAGACCGAGCCTGGGATGTAAGACAGAAAGGATAAGATTCTGCTCCTGAGCAGTGATAAGGAACTAGGCCTGTAATCTAGCTACTCAAGAGGATCTGAGGATCACAGTTCGAACCCAGCCTGAGCAGGAAAGTCCATGAGAATCTTATCTCCAGTTAACTACAAATAGACAGGAAATGGAGGTGTGGCTCAAGTGGTAGAGTGCTAGCCTTGAGCAAAAAGAACTCAGGGACAGCACCTAGACCCTGAGTTCAAGCCCAGGACTGGCCCAAAAAAGATGTTGAGTGAAAGGAATTGGAGGGCTCGAGACACTTCATCCCAGCAGTCAGACAATACAGGCAAGTCTCCTCCTCAGCAGGGACTTGCAGGTCCTGGGGACCACAAGAAAAGCAGCTTGTTGGCAAAAATGACTGAGTTATGGGGCACGTAGGTGTATGGAGCCTGGCTCTTTCACAACAGACACCCTCATTTTCTGACGCCTCTCTCTAGCTAGTTCTTCACTCATTAAGCAGAGTTCAGTTCAAGTAAACCTAATCCCCTCTCTGAGAAATACTTTATTCAGGTTTCACTCTGTTGCCCGGCCCTTTACCTTGTCTTGACTTACTTTCTGGCTCTCTGTGGGAAGCTCTGTACCCACTGAATTAGTGATGTCCCTCTGTCCCTCCCACAATCTATAAGAACTGGAGAGGACCGGACCTGTTTGGTTCAGCTTTTGCCTCTTCTGTGTCTACAATGGCAACAGCCCAGTTACATCTATTAAAATGAAAGAGTGAAGTCAGGCATTGGTAGCTCATGTCTGTAATCCTGGCTAGTGAGAAGCTGAAATCTGAGGATCACAGTTCAAAGCCAGCCTGGTCAGAAAGTCCAAGAAACTCTTATCTCCAATTAATCATCAATGAAGCTGTGGCTCAAGTGGTAGTGTCCTACCACTTGAGCAAAAAAACAATACCAGGTCCCTGACTTATTTCCCATTTGCCCATTGTTATTCTTTCACCTGATTATTGGGACCTGCTGAATGTTTGGCCCTAAATAGAGGGCTGCAGGGGCCACGGGGAGGTATGAGACAAGTCTGTTCTCAAGGACAGACAACCACTTTGGGACATTGATAATTTATCATTTGGAAGTGAGTTAATTCCCTCAGGAGACTGTAGTGAAATCACATCACACTCTTCTGCCCTCGAGGGACCAAGACAGGCATCAAAATAATCACCTCAGCTTCCAGCACAGTTTCCACTTTATTAGCAGACCAGGCCTGAGACAACTGTCCAGAATTGCCCTGAGGTCTGAGTGCTTAGGCCATGTTAATCGGAATTAATTTGTTAATGGCACTTTATCTGGCTTTCTGAATGAAAGTACATATCTGAGGGAAGTTCAGCAGAAAGAGGGGAACACACATACCTCCCCCTGGACAAACCAATTAATCTAATTAGCACCACTGACTGTCATGAGCACAGAGGAATGCAGTCCCTCAGGGAGGAGCTTTGCTCCCCTGGAACAGCTGCTGCCTGCTGCCAGCGACAGGAAATAAGAAGACCATTTCCGAAATGAGTTCAGTTCCAAATGAGGGACAAGGGCAGTGTGGGTGAGGCTGAGAGTTAAGATGGAAAGATGAGCTGAGGGCTTGTGGTTCAAGATTATAGAATCCTAGCAACTCAGGTGGCTAAGCTCTGAGGGTTGTGGTTCAAAGTCACTTAGGGAAAGGAAAACCCAAGAGACTCTTATCTCCAATTAACTGACAAAAAAGCTGGAAGAAGAGGTGTGGTTCAAGTGGTAGAGTGCTAGCCTTGAGCAAAAATGAAGCTCAGGGACAGTGCTCAGGCCTAGAGATCTAGCCCCAGGACTGATACACACACACACACACACACACACACACACACACACACACAATGGAAAGATATATGTTATGTAGGACTGTATAGAACTCAACATGCAGAGGCATAAGTGAAGTGAGAGAGATCCCTAGGCCTTTTTTTTCTTTGGGTCACCAAAGAATGGTGTACCATTTACTGAGAAGAAAACAAGATGAGGAGTGGGCTGGGAATGAAAGACCCTGTCAGAGCATGTTTGATTTGAGGTGCTTTGAGTCGTCTAAATGGAGATGTCAGGTTAGATCTATGTGTCTGGAGCTCCAGGGAGAGGTCAGTAGAGAGATATAAATTTGAGAGCCACAGCGCCTAAATGATATTTAGTCTTGGGCCTAGATGAGATCATCTAGAAATCGTAGAACAGGGTCCCAGAGGTCAGACAGAGAGGAGATGCAAAAGAGAGTAAGAAAACAGCAGCCTGTGGAGTACAGGAAAACAGAGGGCTGAGTCATTGATTAAAGAGGGAGGAAGACACAGGAGAAGCACCAGGTCTGGGGACATGCCTGTCATCCCCAGTGACACAGGGAAACACAAACAGGAGGATCATAACCCAGGATGACCTGGGCATAAGGCTAAATGCTACCTTAAAAATAACAGGAGAAGGAAAGGAAAGGAAAACGGGCTCTGTGTGGAGAGGGGAGCAGATCAGAAGGTGAATGAGGATAAACATGACCCAGCTTGTTTATTTGCGTATATTAGAATAGAACAATGAAACCTGTTGAAATTGCTTTAAGAAAGGAGATAAGGGAGAGAGGTAGAAGGGTAAGGTTGATTTGGATACATTGTTTTCAGGTGTGGAATTGTCATAAAGAAAATCCTCCTTGTACAACAAATGCATGCTAATAAAAATAGTAAAAAAAAAAACAACAACAAAAAACATGTTTAATGTAATCCAAAATAGAAAGATCTGGTGATGTGGCTCAGGTGGCAAAGCATTAGCCTAGGAGGCATGAGGTCCTGAGTTCAAACCCCAATATTGCCGAAAAGAAAAAGATAATTCTTTGCACTCTGCTTTTGTGCTATCTCTCATAGCTACTGTGAGCTACACAGTACAACTGAAAATTAGTTGAAGTACAATAAAACAAATTTCTTTTTCTAGACCCTCACCCCCCCCCAAAAAAAGAGGGAGAAAGACAATAGTCAGCTACATGGAAAAAAATATTGGGCTCGACAACCTTTACCTTGACTATGAGCTTTACAAGATGTGAGTTGCAGTATCAGGAAGAATAAACGTTTGTGTGGGGATGATAATGGTCATTTCAGCAAGAAGTTCTGGACGAAGTGTGGCCATGGAATGCCAGCAGACATTTTATTTTCTTTTTAGTGCTGGGCCTTGAACTCAGGGTCTAGGTGCTGTCTTTGAGAATCTTTTTTTTTTTTTTTTGCCAGTCCTAGGCTTGAGCTCAGGGCCTGAGCACTGTCCTTGGACTTTCTCAAGGCTAGAGCTCTACCACTTGAGCCTCAGCACCACTTCTGGCTTTTTTCTATGTATGTGGTACCGAGGAATCGAACCTGGGTTTTCATGCATGCTAGGCAAGCACTTTAACCACTAGGCCAAACTCCGGCCCCTGTCTTTGAGAATCTTTTGCTTAAGGTTAACACTTTACTACTTGAGCCACAGCTCCACTTCCAGCTTTCTGGTGATTAGTTGTAGATAAGAGTCTCATAGACTTTCCTGCCTGGGCTAGCTTTGAACTAAGAGCCTCGGATTTCAGTCTCCTATGTAGCTAGGATTGCAGATGTAAGCTATCAGCACCTGGTCAGACATTTTGTTATTAAAAGGAGAAAAAAAGCTGAGCACCAGTGACTCAACCTGGGTACTGTTCCTGAGCTTTTTATACCAAAGTCTAGTGTTCTACCACTTGAATTACAGCTCCATTTCTAGCTTTTTGGTAGTTTATTGAAGATAAGAATCTTATGGACTTTCCTACCTGGGTTAGCCAGATCTCACCCACCTAGTAGCTAAGATTACAAATGTGAGACACAGATGCCCAGCTAAAATGTCGTTCTTGAGAACCCAGCTGGAGCCTTTTGCTTTAAAAGAAGCTCATGGGCACTGTTATAGGATTTCTTCCCAAACACCTTCCTCCCAGTACCCACTCAGTTTCAGGTGAGAAGAAAATGGATTACAGGGTTCTGACAGAGAGTTGGTAAATGGAATATGCCAGAAAGAAGTTGGCCAGGCAAGGAGTAGAACTGCCCATGCAAGTACCATGAGGGGCTCAGGAAGGAGGAAAGGATAGGAGGTGTGAGCACAGTGCACTTAGGGGACACATGGGGGTGGAGACATGGCTCTTAATGTCTGGTTAGTGGTTCTCTCCTGGCCTGGGGTTCTTTCTGGCCAACAGCAGTGTTAACACCATGGAGTGATTCCAAGGCATCATAGGGCCCAACTCTCCTGGCTGGAGGCCTAAGCTTCTGTCTCCCTCCTTGGGACAGGGGCAGAGCTAGGTAGGCACTGTCCAGCAGAAGGTCAAGTCAGACCAGCTCCTCTCACCTTGGAAGAGGGCTGGATCTGGAGACTGTTCAGACAACATGTGACTCAGTTTCTCCTGCAGTTAACTGAGTTCTGGAGGGCCAGGGTCTGTTTCAGACCTTCATCTCATCTATACTCTCTTTGCAAGTAGCTATTCTAGTCTTCCATCAGTCTCCACATAGGTCAGCTCCCAGGCTGTCGAGCTTAAATCCCTACTCTGTCAATGTTGGGTAGGACTTAGGGTGCAGAGGGGTCTAGAGATATCCAGATATCCTGGCACATGAGAGGATATATGTGGTCATTTGCCAACACCCATTCATGTCCTCCCTGTTAAAAATGGCTTGGGATGTCCTTACATAGGAGTAAGGACATCAACTTGAAAGGAATTCAGCAAGGCAAATCTTACTTCTACAGAGGGGTACAAGATAACCCCAAATCTGGCAAGCAGAGCAGGCAAGTTGCTCTCTCTTTATTCCTAACACAGCAGGCCCCACCCGCCCTGCTCACAGGTGATGAGCTCAGGTTCACAACCAGCTCATGATTGGCTCATTTGAAGAGGATAGAGTGTCTTGATTACTCACACCCTCTGCTATGTTCTTTACTTACTAAGAATGTTATAGCTGAATAATCAGCAAGAGCTAGACCATGAGGCCCAGGGAGGAACTTTAAGCAACCCACTTTGATAGAAAAGAAAACTTTTCTCATATTCCCCTCCCTGACCCAGAGTCCCACTATAGCCATGCTAGCATGTGTTTTCCTCACTCTAGATAGCGCCAGCAGGTCAATGCCAAGCACTCTCCTAGGGGCACATGGTGCCAAAACAGACAACTAAAACCAAAGGAGCACTGAGTCCTGCGTCTTACACTAGCCTGGGAGGAAGTGAAACCTGCAGCTCAGATCAGGTGAGCTAAGGTCAGTGTGACTCAGCTCTCACTGCAAATAAGGTGAGCTGGACAGAGAAGCATCATCCAGAGCATCCATTAAATACAAAATATTCCTGAGCCCTGGACATTTCCCAGAAGGACAGGAGTGGACAGACAAATCTATTTTTAATCACCCTTCTGACTTCATGTGCAACTCACTGGGGACTCAGTCACACTGGAGGCAACAACGCAATGTTGTTCTGGGTGTTTCCTGGCCCTTACAAGGTGATTACTCCTCCAGGGAGAGTTTGTCTTTGCATAGTAGGGGTGACCACATCTCCTATGGATTAAGTCATTCCCCACCCTGAGAGGTAGTGGCTGGGGACCCATAGGTCACCAGTGACCTGGCCTGAGATCTGCAGGGTCCAGTGGGTGAAACGGGGCTCTGAAGACAATTATGAGAACTCTGTGGGGTCTACACACATCCTTTCTGGACTGCCCTCCCCACCTAGCTGTGAAGCTGTGGCCTCCTGAACCCAGAAGAAGCTAACCCCGTTATCTTGGTCTGGAAATTTAATTAGACATTCGGCCTTGAGTCTGGAAGACTACAGTACTTGTCAATTTGTAGGAAAAGGATGGGCAGCTTGGAGAGTCTCCCCCGCCTCCCAGCCCATGGCTTTCCTGGACACGGCATGGAAATTCTATGGACAGATCGCACAAGCAGATGCTCTCTGTCTGCACAGTCCTGTAAATATGTGTCCCCAGCAGCCAATTAGAGCTGAGCCACTGCTTCTGAGGAGGGAACTGACAGAAGGAGGATGCAGCTGTGGAAGGCCATGGTTATGCTTTCACAAGAACCACTCAGGATTGAGTGGGGAGGGGCCAGCATTTTACTGCTTAAATATTGTCATCCAGAGCTAGGCAAGTCTGCTGATTTGAAAACCAATTACACATTACCAATAACAGCCTCCCTGATTTAATTGGCCCAGAAATACCTCCTGTGTTCTCCATCTTGAGGCAGAATGTGATTTTCTTTCTCTGAGGAGGGCCCGAGGCCAGGTCTATCCCAACAGTAGAGGCATGATGGTGTTTATGAATGAGGCTATCCAGACAGGAGAAATCGAGAGGTCCAGGGCTAGGGGCCTGGGCAAGGCCTGCCTCTGTCATGTCTCCTGCAGCCTGGTCTTCCTGGCCTGTGGCATGGAAGCTATCCCATGGGTCAGATCAGGGCATTGGCTGCTAAGCAGATGGATGCCTGGTGTGTCGAGGGTCTTCAGTAAATGTCAGGTCTTATTAGATTTGGGAAAATGCTCTAAGGACACAGCCCCAGTGCCACAACCTCTGGAAAAATCCAGTGAATTTGGACTTTGGAATCTGCTGAATAAACACTGCTCTTCTGGTCACAGACAGTGGCCCCCTGGCCATAAACTTCATGGCCTTTATTTCTTATATGCAACCCCAATCTATATTAACCTTATTCTGGGGGCAACTTTTGCCTCTCCTATCTTTCACTGGTCACATGCTATGGATTCATACACCACATGCCTTTTTTCAAATTCTCCCTAGTCACTCAGTCTTCTGGTCCTTATTTCACATTAGATAGCACAATGGTATTTGTAGTACAAGGCACCTGGAAAATGCATTGTGTGTGTGTGTGTGTGTGTGTGTGTGTGTGTGTGTGTGTGTGTGTGTGTGTGTGTGTGTCCGTCCTGAGATTTGAACTCATGGCCAGGGCACTGTCCCTGAGTTTCTTTGCTCAGGGCAAGTACTCTACAACTAGATACACTGCTCCACTTCTGGCTTTTTTTGGTGGGTAACTGGAGATGTGGGTCTTACAGACTTTCCTGCCAGCTAGCTTGAAACCACAATCCTCAGATCTCAGCCTCCTGAGTAGCTAGGATGACATGCATGAGCCACTGGTGCTCATCTAAGAAAATACCTTCTTTTTATATATCCACTCTTCTCAGCCTGCACCTTCTTCCCAGTACTAGAAGCACAAAATTTCTTTGTGGAGACATTGGGTAGAACTAGTAAAAAAGAAACTTTGGGGTTCCTGAGCTCTTTTTTCCTCAGTGTGGATAACATAGACACATGTACAGTTGTCTGAAGTACTAGAAAGCACTCATGTGTCCCTGTTTCTGGTCCATGATAGCATGTCACAAACTGTAATAAGTATCACATCCAGAATGTTGGCATAGTCACACTCAAGAGACAGCATTTTTATCAAAGGATTCCCCATCTTTAAATACATGCATATTTCTCCCACTGCAACTACTCCTTAGTTCCTGGAAACCTCTGCTTACTATTTCTGTAATTTTGCTGTTTTAAGACTATCATGGGCCAGATGCTAAAGGCTCATAGCTGTAACCCTAGCTACTCAGGAGGCTGACATCTGAGGATCGCAGTTCAAAGCCAGACTGGATACGAAAGCCCGTGAGACTCTTAATCTCCAATTAACCACCAGAAAATTGGAAGTGGTGCTGTGGCTCAAAGTGGTAGAGCACTAGACTTGAGTTGAAGAGCTCAGGGACAGTTCCCAGGCCTAGAGTTCAAGCCCAATGACAAAAAAAAAAAAAAAAAAAAACCATAGGCCAGCCAAGTATTGGTGGTTCATACCTGTAGTCCTGGTTTCAGTGGGAGCAGGAAAGAGTTTCACAGATTCTTATCTCCGATTAACCAGCAAAAAGATGGAAGTAGAGTTATGGCTCAAGCAATAGAGCATCAGTCTTAAGTAAGTAAGCCAAGTGAGACTAAGAAGTCCTGAGTTTAAATCCCAGAAGAAAAGGAAGAAAGGCTGGGAATGTAGCCTAGTGGTAGAGTGCTTGCCTAGCATGCATGAAACCCTGGGTTTGATTCTTCAGTACCACAAACACAGAAAAAGCTGGAAGTGATGCTGTGGCTAAAGTGTAGAGAGGCTCAGGCAGAGCTAGGCAAGTCTGCTGATTTGAAAACCAATTACACATTACCAATAACAGCCTCCCTGACTTAATTGGCCCAGAAATACCTCCTGTGTTCTCCATCTTGAGGCAGAATGTGATTTTCTTTCTCTGAGGAGGGCCCGAGGCCAGGTCTATCCCAACAGTAGAGGCATGATGGTGTTTATGAATGAGGCTATCCAGACAGGAAAAATCAAGAGGTCCAGGGCCAGGGGCCTGGGCAAGGCCTGCCTCTGTCATGTCTCTTGCAGCCTGGTCTTCCTGGCCTGTGGCATGGAAGCTATCCTATGGGTCAAATCAGGGCATGGCTTGTGACCAGATGGATGCCTGGTGTGCCAAGGGTCTTAAGTAAATGGTGAGTCTAGATTTTTAGGGACAAGCTCCAGGACTGGCAAAAAAAAAGAAAAGAAAGGAAAACATATCCCAGGCCAGGTGTGGTTGTTCATACCTGTACACCTGTAATCCCAGCACTTAGAGGTGGAGGCAAGAGGAGTGAGAATTCAAGGTCAACCTGAGCTACACAATGAGACTTTGTCTCAACAAAAGAAAATATTGGGTTCTGCACTGATGACTGGTGCCTGTGATTCTAGTACTCAGGAGGCTGAGATCTGGGAATCACAGGAAAATCTGTAAGGCTCTTTTCTCCAATTCACCACCAAAAGTTAGAAGTCTAGCTACAGCTCAAATGATAGAATGCTAGCCTTGAGCAAAAACCTCAGGGGTAGCACTCAGGACCTACATACTACCTGCACACACACACACACACACACACACACACACACACACACACGCACGCACGCACAAAGTAATATTATATAAATGAAATCATACAGTGTGTAGGATACTATGGTTAACTTTTTTTAACTCCGTAAAATGCTTAAAGATTCATTCAAATTGTTGCATTTGTCGGTATTTCATTCCTTTTTATTGCTGAACAGAATTCCGTGGTGTGAAGTACAAGTTTCTTTAATTATTTACTAATCAAAGAAGAGCTGGATTGTATGCACTTTCAGGTAATTTCCTATAAAGCTATAACAGATAGTTATGTTTTATGGAAAGGCAAATTTTCATTTCTGGAATAATATCCAAAAATGAAGTTAGTACTAGTGCTTGAACTCAGGACCTGGATGCTGTCCCTTAACTATTTCATTCAAGCTGCTCTACGGCTTCAGCCTTACCTCCAGTTCAAGCTTTCACTGGTTAGATGAAGGTAAGAGTGTCAGACATTTCTGCTGATCTGGCATCAAATCACAATCCTCAGATCTCGGCCTCCTGAGCAGCTAGGATTAGAGGCCTGAGCTACCAGTTTCCAGTTCATTCATGTTTTATATAGTCAATATACAAATTCTATATATTCTTTATTGATTTGCACTAAGTGTTTAGTTCCTTTTGATAGTTACGGTTGGTGTAATACTTTTAATTTTGGTATCCATGTATCTGTCTTATCTCTTGTCTCTTATCTTTATCTTATAACTTCCTGAGTTTATTTATTAGTTTAGTTTGCTTGATTTTACAGATTACTTAGGACAGCCTAAGCATTACTTAGGATGAACAGGTTTTATGAAAACAGGAACTATTTTTTTTCTTTTTTGTCTGTAAGCTTTTTTCTTAGATGACTCGACAACCAAAACTTAGAGTACCATGTTGAGCAGAGGTGAAGAGGGACAAGGTTTGGATTTTTTGTCTTGTTCCTGATCTTAAAGAAAGTAGTCTTGGGGCCAGGAGTTTGGCCTAGTGGTAGGGTGCTTGCCTCGATTCCTCAGTACCACATACGTAGAGAAAAGCTGGAAATGGTGCTGTGGCTAAAGTGGTAGAGCTCTAGCCTTGAGAAAGCCCAAGGAGAGCACGCAGGCCCAGAGTTCAAGCCCCAGGACTGGCAAAACAAAAACAAAAACCACACGCACACACACACAAAAAAACCCCAGAATGATTTAGTGGTAGAGTGCTTGCTTAGCATGCACAAAACCCTTGGTTCAATTCCCCAGTACGACATACACAGAAAAAGCCAGAAGTGGTGCTATGGCTCAAGTGGCATTGAGGAAAAAGCCCGAGGACAGTGCTCAAGCCCTGAGTTCAGCCCCAGGACTGGCAAAAAAAAATTTTTTTGCTTTGTACTGAAATTTACTGGTTGTAAATATTGTGATTCCTCTTTTCTTTTGATTAACGTTTGCATGATAGTCTTTTCCTTTCTTTTACTGAAAACAAAACTGTATTACTATTATTACAAGTGTCTTACAGAATAATTTAATACATTCTGTCAATATTTCTGTTGTTATTGTTGTTGCTGATACTAAATTTTGAACTTAGAATCTTACCCTTGCTTGGCTTATTTACTTAGCTGGCATTCTACCACGTTAGCCACTAGAGGATCCAGCAGGCCAGCAAAGCTTTTACCTGATTGTTTTGGAGAGGGAGTCTTGAGAACTTTTATGCCCAAACTGGCCTCAAATCATGATCCTTTGGGTCTCAGACTCCTGAATAGCTATGATTACAGGTGTGAGCCACTAGCACTGGATCAATATTTGTTTTTTTTCTTTTTCTTTGCTTTGTTTGTGCTAGTTCTGGGGCCTAAGAACTATATCTGAGCTTTTGTCCTCAAAGCTACTACTCTACCACTTTGAGCCACAGATATATTTCTGGCATTTCGGTAGTCAGTTGGAGCTAAGCTGGTTTTGAATCATGATCCTCAGAGCTCAGCCTTCTCAGTGGCTAGGATTATAGGAGTGAGCTACTAGTGCCCAGCTTAGTATCTATTTTTATTTTTATTTATTTAATTATTTTTGCCAGTCCTGGGGCGTGATCTTAGGGCCTGAGAGCTGTTCTTGGGCTTTCTCAAGGCTAAAGCTCTACCACATGAGCCACAGCACCACTTTGGCTTTTTTCTATGGATGTGGTACCAAAGAATTGAATGTTATGTTAGGCAATCACTCTACCACTAGGCCAAACTCCCAGCCCTTTCTGTTTTATTTTTTTAATATTTAAATGCTTATTGATATATTTTTTTGGTTAGTAAGTTTAAAATATGTGTTATATCATCCAATCATTTCTATCATCTCTGTGCTATTATCTACTATGTTTTGAAATTGAAGTCAAGATTTTCCTAGTTCTTAGTATAATGTTTGATTTCCTATGGAAATTGGGATGTAGTATGTTATGAGACTCTAGACCTTACTTAAACTTATTGCTTTAACTGGTCTACTGCCAGTATTGCAGGTGGAAGAATGTGTGGCTATAACTACAGGTAAAGGTTGAAATGCACTTTGTCACTGAGCTTCAGTGAGTTCTAGGAGAGAGTGCACCCAATGACTGCTGCATACAGTGGGGCATTCAAGTTTCCTACATTGTCTTTTTTTTTCCTATTTTTTTATTGTAATTAGTAAAAGGGTTACATGATGTTTGCCAGATAGAAGGTGCATTAATTCACATACATTGATACCCTTTCACATGTCTTGGTACCCATTTCCCTCCCCCCCCCCACACCCCACACCCGTCTTGGTTTTCCCCCCTTCTCTATCAAATTTCAAATATCCAAATACAAATAAATTCAATATATCAGATAACAAAGTCAGATACTATACCAATATGAGATAACCAAGGGACAGCAAAGGAGATGAGAGACAACATAGTACATTAAGGACAACAATCATTCATTATATGGCTTTTGTTTCAATATCCTGGAGGTCCTTTCAATTAGCTTCACATTATAGGCCTTATGTATCCAGATTTTGCTCTATTGCAGATCTCTGCTAGTAGAGCCCAAGGTTTCTACTGATTATGACGAATGAGGGAAACCATTGAGCCTAAGTTCCTTTGAGTCACTTAATATGATTGAGTCACTTAATATGATTTTTTTCTAAGTCTTTCCATTTCCTAACAATTGGGGCGAGGCGATGTCATTCTTTCTGACAGCAGCATAGAATTGCATTGTGTACAAATACCACAACTTGTTGATCCACTCATCAACTGAGGGACATCTGGGTTGGTTCCATATCTTTGCTATGGTGAATAGTGCTGCAATGAACATTGTTGTGCTAGTGGATTTAGTATGTCCTTGTTTCTGGATGGTTGGGTAAATGCCAAGTAGTGGAATTGCTGGGTCATAGGGGAGTTCTATGTTTAGCCTTTTGAGGCACTGCCACACTGCTTTCCATAGTGGTTGAACGAGTTTGCACTCCCACCAACAGTGTAGTAGTGATCCCTCCTGGCCACATCCCCTCCAGCATCTGTTGTTATTCGTTTTCCTGATCCTGGCCATTCTAACTGGAGTGAGGTGGAATCTTAGAGTTGTTTTGATTTGCATTTCTTTTATGACCAGAGATGTGAAGCATTTCTTCATGTGTCTATAGGCCATTTTTGTTTCTTCTTCAGAGAAGACTCTCTTTAAGTCTTTGGCCCATTTTTTAATGGGATGGTTGTTACTTTGGAGGTTAGTTTTGGAGTGATTCAATTTTTTGAGTTGTTGATATATTTTAGATATGAGGCCTTTGTCCGTTGTTTGGTTGGTGAAGATCTTCTCCCACTCTGTAGGCTTCCTGATTAGTTTACTAGCTATGTCCTTTGCCATACAAAAGCTCTGCAGTTTAATACAGTCCCACTTATGCAGCCTTTCTCTGATTTGTTGTGATTCTTGGTCCTTATTAAGAAAGTTTCAACCTGTGCCAAGGAGGCCTAGTGTATCTCCTATTCCTTCTTGTAAAGTTTTCAGTGTGTCAGCTTTTACCTCCAGGTCTTTGATCCATTTGGAGTTAATTCTAGTGCAAGGTGACAAAGAAGGATCCAGCTTTAGTTTTGTGCAGGTGCTTAGCCAGTTCTGCCAGCACAACTTGTTGAAGAGGCTGTCTTTCTTCCATTCTATTTTTTTGGCTCCCTTGTCAAAGATTAGGTGGCCATAGGTCTGTGGTTTAATATCTGGGTCCTCAGTTTTATTCCATTGGTCTTCAGGCCTGTTCCTGTGCCAGTACCAAGCTGTTTTGATAATTATAGCTCTGTAATAGAGTCTAAAGTTTGGAATTGAAATTCCTCCAGCACTGTTCTTTCTGATAAGAAGTGTTTTTGCTATACGGGGTCTTTTATTATTCCATATGAAATTTTGGATTGCCTCTTCTATTTCTTTAAAGAATGACATTGGGATGTTGATGGGTATTGCATTGAATTTGTAGATAGCTCTTGGCAAGATTGTCATTTTCACAATGTGGATTCTTCCAATCCAGGAGCATGGGAGGTTTTTCCATTTCCTTAGTTCTGCTTTAATTTCCTTTTTTAGGGTTTTAAAGTTTTCGTCAAAAAGGTCCTTTACATTCTTAGTTAAGCTAATTCCTAGGTACTTTATTTTCTTTGAGGCTATTGTGAAAGGAGTTTCTTTCTACATTGTCTTTTAAGATACTGTCTGAGAAAGTTTAATTATCACCAGTGTAAAGGAAAGTTCCAGGTTCCAGGTGAGACCACACACTTTCTCTGATTCTTCCAAATGTCAAAGCCCCTTATCACAAAAAAAAAATGATGATAGAGGTGTAGGCTCACCACTGAGCCTTGACCAGAGAAAGAGGCAGGTGATGGGAACTTGTGGGGATGGGCCATAGGCAATGGCGGATTTGCCCATGATATGTAGCTTAAGCTGTTTCTGGAAATGGAAACAAAAGTTTTGTCTTTTGCTTTTTAAAATCTTGCTTGTTTATTTATTTGTGTTTGAGATGGTAAGGAGGAACACAGAAATTATTTATTGAAATTATTTATTTTTTCTTTTTTGCATATTGCTTTTTAGCTTTTTAAAAAAATTTACTTTATCATTGGGATGATGTACAGAGGGGTTGCAGTTACGTTCATCGGGTAGTGAATACATTACTTCTTGAACATTGTAATGTTCAAGGAGTACTTTTCATGTTTTCTCCCACTTTCCATCTCCCCATCCCCTCCCACTCATCTTGGTTTTCCCTTACCTTCACATTTTCAAATACACAAATAAATGTAGATACAATATACCAAATACCAAAGTCTCATACAGTAAGAACATGAGATAAACCTTAAGGGGAAAAGAAGAAAAAAGAAATAGCCTCACATAGTACATTAAGAACAACAATTACAAATATAAATCTCTTGTTTCCATATCCTTAGTCTCATCCTATATGGACATATGTACATAGCTCTTGAGCTATTGTGACCCTCTGTTAGAATCCTAAACGAATACTAATTGTTACAAACATGAAGCCTATGTTTCTTTGGGTCTGGCCTACTTCACTTAATATTATTTGTTCCAAGTTTTTCCATTTCCTTACAAATGGGGCAATGTCATTCTTTCTGATGGTGGCATAGAATTCCATGGTGTAAATATATCACATCTTCATGATTCATTCATCTACTGAGGGACATCTGGGTTGGTTCCATATCTTAGCTATGGTGAATAATGCTGTGATAAACAGCTGGTGCTGTTTACCTGACTTATATAATTACCACCCCTCTGTATATCATCCTTACAATAGCAATTAAAATTACTTTTAAGAAAAAAAACAAAATAGGTAGAAAAAAAAAGAAAAATGGCTATTTTCTAAGTTTTAGGTCTTACTAAGCTGCCCTCCCCTTTTCTTTTTTTTTCTTGGAGCTTGAACTCAGGGCCTAGGCTCCCTCCCTGAGCTATTTTGATCAAGGATAGAGCTTTACCACATTAAGTCACAGTGCCACATTCTTTTTTTTTTTTTACAAAACACTTTATTAACATAAAATGGTAACACACAAGACTATCAATGTATGTATAAAAGTGATATGTTTAATGACAACACTTGTATTTTATAATATGAAAGTAACACTTCCTCAACATAATGAAAAAACATCAATTTTTTCTGATTTTTTTTTGGTGTGTCAGGGGGCTTGAACTCGGCCTTGGTGCTATCCCTGAGCTCTTCAGCTCAAGCCTACACAGTGCCACATTCTAAGCTGCCTTTTTCCCCCTTGTTCTCTGGATAAGAGCTCAGGCTTGTGTTACAGTTTGTTTTTTACATGTGCTTAAGATTGAGATGTTACTGGCTTTTTAGAATATCCATATTTGGGATATTCTAGCAGCAGGGAACATCCATAACAAAATACCACAGACTGGCTGGCTTAAATGACAGGTATGTAGTTTTCACAATTCTGCAAACTGGATGTCCAAGGTTAAGGATTGGTTTCTTCTGGGGCCTCTCTCCATGGAATGCAAATTGCTGCCTCACAATCTTGTCCTCACATGGCCTGTTCTCTGTGGGGAATCCTTGGTCTCTTACTTTTTAGACTGGATAGACAGGGTCTCATTATATTATCTCAGATTAGCCTTGAACTCTTGCTCCTCTTGCCTTGGCCTCTCAAGACTTGGATTACATGTTTACACCATCGCCATCCCACCCTACCTGCCTTTTTTTATATCAGTCTTGGAGCTTGAACCCAGAGCCTGGGTGCTGTCCCTGAGCTTCTTTTTGCTCAAGGCTAGTGTTCTACCAATTGACCCTCAGCTCCACTTCTAGCTTATTTGGCAATTTATCAGAAATAAGAGTCTCATGGATTTTTCTGCCTGGGCGGGCTTCAAAATGTGATGCTCAAAGTCTCCTGAGTAGCTAGGATCACAGGCATGAGTCACCTACACCCAGTATCACACCCTTTTTATGAATGCAAGTTCTGTTGACCCCCATCCTTATGCCCTCATTTAGCCTTATATTTCCCCTTTAAAGGTTCTTTTAAGAAATACAGTCACAGGGCTGGGAGTTTAGCCTAGTGGTAGAGTGCTTACCTAGCATGCACAAAGACCCAGATTCAATTCCTTGGTACCACATAAATAGAAAAAAGCCAGAAGTGGTGCTGAGGCTCAAATGGTAGAGCTCTAGCCTCGAGAAAGTCCAAGGACTGGCACCACACACACACACACACACACACACACACACACACAGATAGATATGCATCAAACCCATGCTCACCTGAGATAGTAAGTTTTCAACCTCTAACAGTAGCTTTGCATCTCTGCGAGGCCTTCAGGCCGCTGGAATTTCTGCACCACTATAACTGTCAATCTCCCAGGCATGGGTGTGAGAGCAGGCTCCTCTTATTACTCAACTCCCACTTCTCACAATATTAAGCAGGGGCTCCTTGAGGAAGATTGATTTACCACATTAAATGAGTCCCAAAGTATTCCAGGAGGATGCCACAAGACAAACAGCTACTGCCTCCAGCCTCTAGCCCACCACCCTGCATTTCCATTACATCAAACCAGTCATGGTGAATGAGTTTCAGTGTAGTTCATTTTCTGCCTTACACGATAAACTTGTCAGCATTTGACCGATCAGCACTTGTGTGCAAGGAGTTCATTTGCAAGGCCACCTGACTTCCCAGCTCTGTTGTCCTGCTTCCATCACACTCTGTCTAATGAGCCAGGACCTGGCTCCTGTTGGGTACCGCTGAGCTGCTGGGGCATGCAAGCCTGCATGTATATTGTGGCAAGTGCTCTGTCCTCCTCCAGGATCCTTCTTTCTTCCCTGGTGGTCCTGGTGCTTGGTGTGGGGGTTAGGGGGAGGGCAGAGGTCATCCTTTTTTATTGCCAGCCATGTGTAACTCAGCTGGGAGAAAGTATGCCAAGCCTCCCATACAGAGATTCCATTCCCCAGTCTTGCTCCAGCCCATGGCATGACAGGCTTTTGCTGGGTTTGTTAGAGTTGTAGCCTAATCACTCAAGCCAGTCTTCAAGCTATCTCTAAGAAACTCTGGTGCTGGGGGACCGATGGCTCATGCCTGTAATCCTAGCTATCAGAAGGCTGAGATCTAAGTACACAGTTCAAAGCCAGCCCAGCAAAAAAGTCTGTGAGACTCTTCTCTCCAGTTAACCACCAGAAAACTAGTGTGGCTTAAGTGGTAGAGCTCTAGCCTTGAGCTGAAGAGCTCAGGGACAGCACCCAGACCTAGAGTTTAAGCCCCACAACCAACAAAAAGAACGAAGGAAGGAAGGAAGGAAGGAAGGAAGGAAGGAAGGAAGGAAGGAAGGAAGAAAAGAAGGAAAAGGAAGGAGGGAGGGAGGGAGGGAGGGAAGGAAGGAAGGAAGGAAGGAAGGAAGGAAGGAAGGAAGGAAGGAAGGAAGGAAGACCCTGATGAAGGCAGAGGCAAATCTCAAGCCAGGCTTTCCAGCTCTCCAAGGCATAATTCATAGGCCAGGATGCTAATCACTGGAGCTGCCAGTGGCACACGATGGGCCTATAGGCCCACACTCTTTTCCACACTGCCAAGTATCCTTGACTTTGCAGCAACCTCGGCCCAAGAGTCTTCAATGACTCATTTTCCAGGGTCTGGAATTCAGTGGCTGTCCATGGTCTGCCCCTAACCTGGCCAGGAGAGTTGGATGCCTTGGACCAAAACCAGCTTCCTCTCATTCAGGAATGACTTTTGTCACCCCGTTATCCTTTGTGGTCAAGGCTTCTGTCTGGGGGAGGGAGAGACATGTGTCCTCAGAGAGGGTGCCCTCTGGGGGCAAGTGTGGGGGAGGGCTGCATTAGTCCCCTTGAACCAGGGAATCTTTTGGCCAGGACTGGGGCCCCCAGGGCATGAGTCTCTTGTGTGCCTGCTGGCTTTCTTTTAGTCTTTGTCCTGATGAGTGTGTACCATGGACCTGAAACAACCCCAGCCAGTTCACCCAGCTGGGGTTAGGGTCAGGGTCAGGGTCACTCAGTCACATCTTCTGCTTGCCTTTCTCACTTTTGAACAAGTGGTGGCGTGTTTGTTTGGCCAGTGTCACGTGAAGTTGACAATTCAAAACCTTGAACAATGAATCTAAATATGGGAATGCATAGCTGAGGACTGGAGGTTCAAAGGTATAATTGCGTACCCCAGGGAAGAGGTGTTGTTGGACCAAAGGGCTGAGAGTCCCAGTCAACTCTTTTATCCTGAACGCAGGATCAATGGTAGAGCTGGGCAGTCATGGCAGGGCAGGATTCTGGAGGGCACCACTGGGGTAGGACAGAGGTTCAAGAGAGTCTAGCTGACTGCACTGCCTTCCCAAGGCAGGCTGCTTGCAGTGTGAGGTTGTGTGAGGGCCCAGGCCTGGAGCAGGATAAGCTCTGAGAATTGCTCACCTGTCCTGCAGACTCCACCAATCGAGACTCACTGGACATGATTGAACGCTGCATCTGCCTGGTGTGCTTGGATGCTCCTGGCAGCGGGGATCTCAGTGACACAAACAGGGCACTGCAACTTCTTCATGGTGGAGGCTGCAGCAAGAATGGGGCAAACCGCTGGTATGACAAGTCTCTGCAGGTAAGTAAATAGCATGTGCCATGCACACAGCCATGCACAGAGCCTGCAGGCACACTCCCTGTACTGTGCCTTAGCGGATAGGCTCTGGTAGGATCTGGTGGGGCTGGGAAGACTGAAGGGACCCCCATTCCTACCTACTTCTCTAGATTGGCGAGAATGCTTCCTAGGAGCAAGTGTCTGAGCTGAACTGAATCTAACCATCACACAGCCTGTGTAGGAACATCCGGGCCAAACCTGGATAATTCCCACCATATACGTAAGGTGGTATTGTTTGAGAGGTAGAAAAGAGCCACAGCTCCAGCCAGCCATTTCTTAGTACCATGCACCTGGAGTCAGGTTTGTTGCCTGAGATGTCAACATTTCTGAATATCCACCATCTTGTCTGGCCATCTCAACCCACTGTCCTTAATTCCAGAAGTAGGGCAGCCCAAGCATCTCCACAAAAGTAATCCAGATTTTTATATTCACATGACATTAGTCCAGAAACATGACATCTACATTGGCCTAGAGAAAATTACACAGATGGGAATGCAACTGAGGTCTGGCCATTTGCTCCTTATCTTCCATCCTTCCTTAAACATGCCAATCCTGGATCTAATCTGATTCATTTATTTTACTTTATGCTCTGTACCAGTACAGGAGCTTGAACTCAGATTATGGGCACTGTAGCTTAGCTTTTTCACTCAAGGTTAGTGCTCTTACACCTGACCACAGCGTAATTCCAAGTTTGGGTGGTTAACTGGAGGTAAGAGTCTCACAGACTTTTCTGACTGGGCTGGCTTCAAACCACAATCCTCGGATCTCAGCCTCTACAGTAACTAGAATTACAGGTGAGAGCCCCCGGTGCCTAGTTTGACCTTGCTTGCCTTTTTTTGGTCAGTCCTGAATTTAGAGCTTTCACGCTGTCCATGAGCTTTTTCACTGAAGGCTTGTGCTCTACAGCTGTGAGTCACAGCACCATTTCTGGTTTTCAAGTCTCAAGGACTTTCGTGCTTGGACTGGCTTCAAACCACGATCCTCAGATCTCAGCTTCCTGAGTAGCTTGCTTAATTTATTTATTTGTTTGTTTATTTTGCCAGTCCTGAGGCTTGAACTCAGGGCCTAATCACCATCCTTGGGCTTTTCTCAAGGTTAGCTCTTTACCACTTGAGCCACAGCACCACTTCTGGATTTTCTATGTATATGGTACTGAGGAATCAAACATCAGTCTTCATGCAACCTAGGCAAGTACTCTACCACTAGCCCAAACTCCCAGCCTTCTCACAATGATAATAGGAGAGTTAGCAAACCATCTTTCCATTTTAGCTTGCCATAAGTTCACCTTCCTGGGTATTTGCCTCTCACCTTGTCCTTGCATTCAGCAGGTTGTTCTTTTTTATTGTTTGTAGATTGATTCAGTTATTTCTGATGAGCTCTCCTACAGCTCTGCTGGCTGTTTCACATCCATGGTGGTGCTAACTGCATGTAATCATTTACAGAGCAGCAGCAGGACTGAAATGATGTAATAGATACACAGGACATGGAATATACTAAGCCTTGGGAGAAGTTTAAAAAACTTTAAAAGATACTGTTTTCCCTCTTCCTGAGTGACAGGAACATAAAAGCACTCACGTGGAAGTGGGGCAGTCTGTGTCAGTCCCTCCCCAAGGATAATAAAGAGCCTCCATGCAATTTGAAAAGACAGCAGTCTCCTCCGTGCAGAAAGGCAGAGATTCTGCAGGAGAGATAGAAGCACCAGCAGCCAACGCTGTGTTCAGAGAAGCTCTGTTGGAAGTCTGTTGACTTGTTTGCTGGCTTGTGGGTTTGTTAAATGACAATAAGATTTCAGCACCTGGCCCACAATCATAGAAATTAGGGAAAGACATGCAAACAGACTGTTCAAAATGTGCACAGTGCAGTCCCCTGAAACAGAATTTGGTAGAGACCAGGAAAGCTTGTTTGCTCCTTTTCAAATGGAAGAACATAATGAGTAGGATGTTATGATAGCTTGACTTTCTGCCCAGTCTAATAACTAATCCTGTGATTCATATTATTTTCTCCCAGTCCATTTTGCCCTACGTATATTTCACTTAGTATAAAATCATTTTTTTAAAAAACTATATGCCAGACATTGGTGGCTTATACCTGTAATCCTAGTTACTCAGGATGCTGAGATCTGAGGATCACAGTTCAAAGCCAGCCCAGGTAGGAAAGTCCATGGGATTCTGATCTCCAATTAACCAGCAAAAAGGCCAGAAATGAAGCTGTGACTTAAGTGGTACAAGTTCTCATTAGCCTTGAGAGAAAAAAAAAAAAAAGCTTAGGCACAGTACCCAAGCCCTTAATTCAAGTCCCAGGACTGGCACAAAAAGAAAGAAAAATAAGCTGTGAGAAATCTTTACAGTGTCTACCAATCCTTCAGAGACGTTCTCTAATCCTCAGCTGAGTCCTGGGCTGAGCCTTGCTGGTCTCCCTTTCACATATGAGCAGCCTGAAGTCCAAGGAGTCAGGAGGTCAGGTGACGCTCATCTAGCTGCTGGCAGTGCAGCAGAGCTGGAATCCAGCAATGGTTTATGAAGCACCCTTAATGCAACTTTTCTGCCAAGGGATCTTGTAGGCATTCCCCCCCTCCCAGGAATCTGTTAGCCATCCAAATCAAATCATTGTCTTTCACTCACTTGTTCAACACAATTATCCAGTGTCTGCTCATATGTGGACACTAGTCTAGATCCTGGCAATGAAATCAACAGTGACCAAAATAAACAGTATCTTCCAGGCAAATAACTATAGAAAGCAGTATGGGCTGGTGTCTGCATGGCAAGGGGACTGGGGCTAAGCCAAGTAAAGGGTATATGC
Source organism: Megascapheus bottae (assembly GCF_031878675.1). NCBI lineage: Eukaryota > Metazoa > Chordata > Mammalia > Rodentia > Geomyidae > Megascapheus > Megascapheus bottae. Next base: position 59,394,914 of record NC_143523.1, on the reverse strand, counting down.
TCAATCTGTGCTGTGAGAGTTTCCAGGAAGCTCCTGGCCTGTCTCATCTGTGGAACCAGGATACCCCTTTTACTGCCAGGGCCTTTATGGGATTATTTTGAAGAAGTAATTTGACTTTGCGTTCTTAGACGGGAGGTGCCCAAGAAACCAGGGAGGCCTGATCTGGGGCTCAGGGACTGGTATGCACTACTGACCTCAGAGTCAGCTGTCCTTGATCCTCCCTATTATCCTCCCTGTGGCAGTTCGTGGTGGGCAGAGATGGCACCTGCGGTGTAGTATGTGAGCACTCCCCATTTGATGGCATCGTCCTGGTACAGTGCACGGAGCACCTGCTCAAGCACATGTAAGTCTGGGGCAGGGCACAGGGGAAGACCACCCAAGGCTGCCTTGCCAGGCTCAGAGAAGGTGGAGGGCCATATGGGGGAGGGGAAGGGCCACAGTCTGGACCACGGCTTAGCAAAAGGAGACTATAGAGAGCAGCATGAAGAGCCAGCAGCAAGAGCCACAGAAGAGGTGCAGGCAGAAAGAGACTTAGGACCCTCAAGGAAGAAGTGTGGCTACGCTATTTCAACAATATCAGCTGTGCTCTGGAAGATTTCTGATCAATTCTTGTTGGTCCCGAGTCAGGACTGATGATCCATCACAGAGAAAGTTGAATCTCTGGTTCTCTGGGGGTATTTGTTGTTGTTTATTTATTTGTATGTTTGTTTGCTTGTTTTACTTAGCCTTTTCCCTCAAGGCTGGCATTCTACCACTTAGCCATGCCTTCAATTCTGCCCTTTCACGGGTTCATTGCAAGCTAGGAGTCTGGTGGATTAGTCAGCACAGGAAGGCTTTGAACTGTGATCCTCAGATCTCAGCCTCCTGAGTAGCTAGGATGACAGACTGTGCCACTAGCACCTAGCTCTTCTCTGTCCTTAAGCACTCTGAATTCCCTTCTTCCTTTCGCATTTTTGCTCATTCCCTTCTAGCATCTTCTTCCTGCTCGGTCTCTTTCACAAATCTCTTTTGGGAAGTTGCTGAAACCCAGCTGTTAGAACAGCGCAGCTTGCTGCCACTTTCTCTCCCAGCCTTGTGCAAGTGTTGTCGGTGTGTAATGTGGTCTTTCACCGTGACAAATGAAATTAGGCAATGCACTTTGGAACTGGATAGAATTTGGTACTGCCATTTTCTGATGTGAGTGCCTTTGTTTATTCATCTGCTCAGGGGTTAGGGGATAGCTTAGATCCCTCTAGAGCTTTAGGGCTGCACACAACGACAACTATGATGATTGCAGGATCAGTCAGTGGTAATTCAGAGGCCCAGGCCCTCAGGAGATTGCCTTTGTGCCTACAGGATGAAGAGCAGCAAGAAGCTGGTTCGAGCCGACTCTGTCAGTGAGCTCCCTGCCCCCAGAAGGCTGAGGTGGAAGTGCTCCCCAGAAATTCAAGGCCACCTAGCCTCCTCAGCAGAAAAACTTCAGCGGTGAGGGGAAGCCCAAGTGTCTTCTGGGTGGTCCTCGAAGGCCTGCCAACACCGCCCCCCCACCACCACCACACACACCAGATGCAGAGGCATCTTAGAAGTTTCCAAAGACTACAGCAGCTCTGCTCCCTCTGGCTCTGCCCCATCCCTACCTCTCATGGAAATATAGTCAAACTAGAGGGGAGTTGTAGCTCTTGGATAATAACCTTGCTGAAGTATCTGTCATTTCCATAAAATGCAAACATGAAGCTATTTTTTTTCCCTGTAGGTTTCACCTGACTGAGCAGAGTCAAGGTTGGGAACCCATCCCCTTTTCTCAGAGAGTCATAAACAACTGGTTTGAATAGGTCATTTAAATCCAAGCCATTTTAATTTGCTTGCATTTACTGCAACTTGACAAGCAGGCCTTTCCCCAGGGGGAGGGGCTGGGTTAGGCTGTAGCCTAGCAGGCCAGAGGGCTGGGGTGCAGGAAGACTGGAGAGAAGGAAGGAAGACTGAAAGTTCTTCTGGGTAAGTTGGGAGCAAAGATAGCTGTTGTAGGAAATGTGCTAGTAACCAGTTTGGACCATTGTTGTGACCAAGAATGCATTCATTCATTCACTCATTCATTCATCAGATGTGTGTGTGCATGAACAATGAGGAAAGACTGGCTGTTCAAAGTGGGCCTTAATAGATGAATAGGAGTTCAAGGTATAAGAAGGTAGAGATAAAGCATAAAACAGCACACTCAAGCCTGTGCATTAAGATCCAGGCTAATCTGTAGACCAGTGAGTGAGAGCTGTCTAGATTTAGGGCATAGAAAGCAAGGTGGGAGCCATACTATGAAGAGCTCCAGTGTCTTCATATTATAGCCTAAAGCCCACTCTGCCTCCAGTGAGGAGACTGAGAAGGATTGTGTGCAGTCGCTGAGGGGAATTGGTGTGGAAACTATGATAGCCTGTGAGTAGGATAGGTGTGTCCTGGCTCCATCCCCCTGGGAGTTTGCCACACTTGACTTTAGCAGCCGGTGAAGGGATGGGGTTCAGGTTTTCTGTGGAATGGAAGTGAACATTTCAACTTTACAAGGTCTCAGGTAAGTGGGCTTCCAGAGGGGGGATAAAGAAGGCAGGTGGGTGAGTTCTGGGGAAGGAAGGATTTGTCCCTGTAGAGGACCTGTGCAGGCTGCCCTCCCCCCTAACCTTCACCTCCATGTCTGAGGGCAAGGAGCTGAGTAGGTAGAGCTGTGGAGTCCAGAGCAGCCCTGGGAATGAGAGAGGGCAGAGTGGGTGGAGCTTTGGAGAAGGTTTCCAAGTGGCTGTGGCAACTGCACACAGCCTATCCAAGAAGCCCATCAAAAGGCCAGCAGAGTGGCCTAGTGGCAGAGTGCTCACCTAGCATGCATGAAGCCCTGGGTTCGATTCCTCGGTACCACATCCACAGGAAAAGCCAGAAGTGGTACTGAAACTCAAGTGGTAGAGTGCTAGCCTTGAGAAAGTTCAAGGACAGTGCCCAAGCCCCAGGACTGGCAAAAAAAAAATAGCAGGACTAGGTTGCACCGACACCTGCAGCTCAGTCTATAATCCTAACTACTCAGGAGGCTGAGTCCTGAGGACTGTACCTCAAAGCCAGCCTGGGACTGAAAGTCCATAAAACTCTTATAATTAACTACCAAAAAATCCAGAAGTAGAGAGCTGTGGTTCAAGTAGTAAAGCACTAGCCTTCCACAAAAAGCCCAAAGACAGAACTCAGGCACCAAGGTCAAGCTCTGGGACACACACACACACACACACACACACACTCGCAAAGAAGGGAGGAAGGAAGAGAAGAAGGGAAGGAAAGCAGGACTAACAATTGAATTTTTGCAGGCCCTGAGCTCCTCAGAGTTTCTCTAGGTCCCTAGCACCTGATATGGTCCCAAAGAGCTAAGCTTGTATGAGGCAGGGGTAATAACTCACAGAGAAACAGGAAATGCACATGGAGATCATAAGACAAGGTGCGAATGAAGGTCAGGTCCTTGAGTTCACACAGTGTTGGGCAGAGATGGTCCCTGCTGGTATTATTCCAGTGGGCAGACAACCTAGACCCCTGTATAGAAGCAGCTCAGGCCCAAGAATCTCAGTATAGTTGGGTGCTGGTGGCTCAAACCTGTAATCCTAGCTACTCAGGAGGCTGAGCTCTAAGGACTGCAGTTCAAAACCAGCCCAGAGAAAGAAAGTTCGTGAGACTCTTATCTCCAGTGACCCACCAACAAACTGGAAGTGGAGCAATGGCTCAAAGTGATAAGAGTACTAGCCTTGAGCAAAAAGAGCTCAGGGATAGCACCCAGGGCCTGAGTTCAAGCCCACAACCGCCAAAAAAAAGTGGTTTTTTTGTTTTTTGGGTTTTTTTTTTTTCAGTATAAACACGTTTGTTTCCTATGTCCCCAGTGCCTGGAATGATCCCCTGGGAGTTGCCTTATTCAGACAATGACAGAGACACAGGTGTATCATGAAAGGCCCCACAGAAGTTTCTGAATAAAATGAATTTTTAGATATAAGACTCAGATGAGTAGACTCAACTAGGATAACCATAACAAAGGGCTAAGCTCCAGGGGCCCTCATGCCCCACAACACAAAGAGCTTAGCCCTAGGTGACAGGGACACCAGACATCCTTTTCTGGTGATTCACCTGGATGGCCAAAAGAATATTCTCTTTCAGGCCTACTTTGTGCATAGCAGGCTCCCAGGACTTTGCTTGTGGGCAGGGCTTGCCCTAACCATGCAAATATCCTGTCATGTTGCTCTAGCCAGGCTCATTCTGACCTCCAGAGCGGAGCCAGCCCCACTCAGCACAGTTCACTTTCTGCTCAGTGGAGCCCTGGTCCTGTGTGCCTTCTGCTAAGTGCACAAATGAAGGCATGGCTCTGACACCCCAGTGTACTTCTGGAGGACAAAAAAAAAAGAAACATGACCTCACCTTCTAGAACAGGACATGGACCAGGTTAAGAAATTTGGGTAGGGCTGGGAGTTTGGCCTAGTGGTTAAAGTGCTTGCCTAGCATGCAAAAAGACCCGGGCTCGATTCCTTGGTACCACATACATACAAAAAAGCCAGAAGTGGTGCTGAGGCTCAAGTGGTAGAGCTCTAGCCTTGAGAAAGTCCAAGGACAGTTCTCAGGCCCTGAGCTCAAGCCCAGGACTGGCAAAAAAAAAAAAAAAAGAAATTTGGGTAGGCTCTGCAGTATGTGCTTTCTATTTTGCATGTAATCCAAGTATCTATTCTTTTCTTCTTCTACAGAATAGTAAAGAATCTAGACTTCATTGTTTATAAATTTGATAGCTATGGGAAAACATTCATAAAGAAGCAGAAATGCAGCCCTGATGCCTTCATCCAGGTAGCACTCCAGCTGGCCTTCTACAGGTAAGCAAGGGCAGGCTGAACCTGTGTTCAGGTGGGCTGCCTGTCTAGGTACTTGGGATTCTAGTCTCGAAGAATCCTGGAGAAAGGGGTGGGTTCCTGGGAGAGGCATGGAGTTCTTTGGACTGAGTTAACTTAAACAGGCTGCAAGGACAAGGTGCCATTCCAACAGCACCTTCAGGAAGGAAAAGGAAGAAAGTTGTTAGCTGGGGAGCTGCCTGAGCCATGGAGGTCAGGAAATAAAAGAAAAGTTCAGAGCTAAGGAAAGCCAGATATCTCATTTTATCCAGTCCATCTGAGCCAGTATGACTATGACCTGCTCCTAGATAGTCTTCCCAACCTTGATCAAAGGTTTCCCAGTTAACACAGACATAATTTGAGCTCATCCTTGGTTCATCTCTTCCCTTTCTCTCACTCCCATTCCCCAAGCCAATTATCCTCCAATTTCCCCTCAACTCAGACCTGTATCTTCTTTCTGCCACCACCAACCATTACTTGGCCTCTCTTGCTTAGCCAATATCACACACCCTCTGGCTTTGTGCACCTGCTCCTGCCCCATAATCCTGTCCTCAGGAAGTGTGAGCTTTTAAATATGTAAATCAGACTATCAATTACCAGATGCAGCTTCCCAGGGCCTCCCATCATGCTTTGAGTCACCCTACAAGCTCTTAGGCCTCCTCACCAGTCACTTCCAGGCTAGGCATTGCTCATTAGATGCCTGTCTGAGCTGATTTATTCAATCAGCTGTCTCAGGCTCCCTTGCCATCCAGTTCACTATCAAACTCCATCATCCGCCCAGAAACTCACTTACTGCAGAGGGAACAAGACTTGCTATGTGACTGCCCCCCTCCCATTTCTGAGCTGTCTTTTTCCTACCTCACAATCAACACTAAAGAGTTAATGGCTCTGGTGAGAAAGAAAGTGTGCCAGCCAGGCATGCAAGGCCAGAGATGGTCACCTGATTCTCATGTACCAAGCTCTACTAGAATGACCAGGAGGAGATGCTGGACATACCCAACTAACCGAAATTGCACAAGTGGCCTATCCCTGTGAAGAAGGCCAACATGGTAGGTGTCCACACACCTGGCCATCCTCCAATGGTGGGCCTGGGCAGCCACCACTAGGACCCCTCCACACATCAGCCAGAGATCATGACTAAATTGGCTTAAATAAAACAGGATTCCCTCAACGGCATCATGAGTAGTCAGTTACATGATTATCCTAGTCAGTATTATTAATCCAGCACTCACTGGGTCTCACAGTTCTAGGCTTCCCAACAGATTAGAATTTTTGTGTGTGTGAGTACTGGTATTGGGCCTTGAACTTGGGACCTGAGTGCTAGCTCTTAGGGTTTGTTGTTGTTGTTGTTGTTTGCTTGATTTTGCTCAAGACTGGCACTCTACTACTTGAACTATAACTCCATTTCCAGCTTTATTAGTGGCTAATTGGAGATTACAATTGGAATTTTACAAATCTTCCTGCCTGGACTTGGTTTTAAACCATGATCTCAGCCTCCTGAGTAGCTAGTATTTCAAGCATGATCCACTGGCATGAAGCAGGAATTTTTTTTAAGCAAAGTTCTCTCTTTATATCAGTGTATAAAATCAGTTCCCAGCATAACTACATATGCATAGCTATTCATATTAGAAACACCCTCCCCTACCATTCATCTGGAAATCTGGCTGCACACACATCATGGCAGGCAGCCCTTGGTGGAACAAGATCATTCACCTTCATCACGGAAGTCCAAAGAGGGAGAAGAGGAATCTAGGAACATCGCAATCCTTTTCCATATTAAAATGAAATTCTAAATCAAGTCAGGATTGTAAACAAGAATATTTCTTTTTCAGCATTTATGATTCCCTGTGAATAAATTACCATTTGTCAAGCATCCCTTATCTCATACAGGCTCCACCAGAAACTAGTGCCCACCTATGAGAGCGCATCCATTCGCCGATTCCGGGAGGGGCGGGTGGACAACATCAGGTCAGCCACTCCAGAGGCACTGGCTTTTGTGAGAGCCATGACCAACCACACAGCACCCGTGCCGGTAAGTCTTCTGTGTCCTGACAGACAGCAGGAGACCAGAGAGGCCACTGTGCGCTGACCAACTTCTCAGCTCTTTGACAAAAGCTTCCTTGTCTTGTTTGATGTTGATCAGCCTCCTAGGTCCCTTGCACTGACCTTCTTACTCTGTCCACAGACTTCTGAGAAGTTGCAGCTCTTGAAGGTGGCCATCCAAGCCCAGACTGAGTACACAGTCATGGTGAGTGACAGTACTGCTGCTGTGTGAGCTCAGAGCCTGTGAGGCTGGGGTCCATAGCATAAGCCCCTCATGACAGGTCAGCCCTCAACAGTCTATTGACCCCCTAAGGCCACCTCCCACTTGGAGATTCCATTTCCTAATTTTAGAATGTAGGTAACACCGTGTTCTTGTTCTTTCCACAAGATTTCACAGGAATGCAATGAGTGGTATTGAAATAGTTCGAACTAACCAGCATGAGAATCACAGCTTGTAATATGTGCTATACAAGAGAAGTCAGATACAAGAGGAGAAACTCTGCCTGACACATGGCTCCCTTGCACAATCCCACCTAAGACTGATTGCCTCTTGTTTTCTGTGAATTTACTTCTGCATCTATGAATGGAAAGACTGTGCTAAAAATTAGTAATAAAATCGAAATTATAAGGAGAACGATTTCCTACTTTAAGGAAAATTTATTCTGGGTGGCTGCAAAGCCATTATTTGTATTTGTATTCCTCTTGGGTCAAGGTGTGAAATTGAAGAGGAAGATGTGAACTTCTGATTCATTGTGGTAGGTTGGATAGAAATATTGTATTGTCTTGTGGAGAATAAGCATCTGCTTGATCAGGTGATCAATGTGCTAATTGCAAATCATTCTAAAATCTTTGAAAGAACATATGGAGAGGTTTGGCCTAATTTCACCCTATGTACTTGAAAGCAAATACAATGTATTTCAGGATTTTAGAAAAAGCCAATGGAGATTTTTCTTTAAATAAGTCCCTAATTCACTTGGATATTCATGATTGTTCAGTTTGGGAGAAATTAAGCTCGCAATGTTAGTCAGCTTTTCATTACTGTAACAAAATGGCTGAGATAAACAATTGGAAGAAGGAAGGGTTAATTGTGGCTAACAGGTTCAAAGGTTCAGTCCAAGGGTAGCCAGTGGCAAGTCTGCATGTAATGGCAGGCAGCCCTTAGTGGAACAAAACCATTTACCTTTGTCAGGGAAGCAGAAAGAAGAAGAGGAATCTGGGATCGGCACAAAGCTCTTTAAAGACAATGCCTTCCTGCTAGAATCCACCTGTTAAATTCCCTGACTCCCAGTAGTGTCAGTCTAGGGACCAAGCCTCAAATTCATATGCCTTTAGGGGACAATTGAGCTTCAAACTACAGCCAAGAATACCTGCACCATACTCAATGTGGTGCTAGGGAACAAAGATAGACATTCATAGCCTTGTCCCAAGGGAGTTAAGCATACATTTTGGAGTAGATCCTTCAAAGTCAAGTGCCATCTCATGTGAAGAGAATCCTCAGAAAGTAATAGAGAATGTGGAGTTAAGAGCTCTTTCCTTTGCTTGGAAAAACCAAGAAGACTTCCTGGATGAAATAGTACTCAAAATGAATGAGACTTCAGATGAAAAGAGGGAAGGGTAATCAAAGAAGAGACTAACACTGCAAAGGCAAAGGGTCCTGAGTGAATAAGACACATCTAAGAAAACCAGTAACTCAGTACTCGTGTCTTACAAAGACAGGGGTTGATGTTGGGTTTCTCACTGCAAAGCTCAACCCAATGTAGAGTAAAAGGACTCAGGACTGGATGTGGCTTTCCTCTTGAGCCAAGCTGGGAGATTGAAGAGGAAGACATGAATTTCTGATTCATCGTGGTGGGTTGAATACAGAACTTGACTATCAATTACACTGATATTCTCAAAGCAATAGTAAGGGACATTTTTTTAAGACATAAATAGGAAAGAACATTTCAACAAAATGTTAGAGCTGGAAATGAGTACTGATGGAAACTGGCTTAGGAGCCAGTGAGAGTAGCTGGCTTAGGGTCAAAGGGCCCCCCCAAAAAGAAGGGTGTCTTAGTCTGTTGGGGCTACTATAACAGAATACCAAAGACTAGGTAATGAAGAGATTTCTTTCTCACCGTTTTGGAGGCTAGACTCCTAATCAAAGGGGCAGCAGCTGAGGACGCTGCTCTGTGCTTCCAAAATGTAGGCTATTGCAGCATCCTTGGAAGGGAACAGGAGAAGCATTGTGCCCACGCGTGGCAGAGGGTGGAATGGCAGTAAAGCTGAAAGCTGTGCCCTCTCCTCTAAAGGCCTTCAGGAAGAAGCCCCTGGGAACTAATTGCCTTAGACTTTATAAAGATGTTTTACAAATAAAACATCCATAAAGAAGAACATAAATCTCAAAGCATATTTGAGACTTGTCAATAAAATTAACTCTGAATGAAAATATAGCAGGAAAAATTCAATAGAAGGTTTAGGAAATGTAAGGTGAGTTGGAGGTGTGGCTAGGTTTGGTACAGTGCTTAGATAATGAGTGAAAGCAGCCAGTACTGAGTTCGAGTCCCTGTCTTGGATCTAAACAAAAATTTTAAAAAGAAAAGAAAAAATATGAGAAGGCAATCTCCTATAAATACCAACAAAACAGAGATTAAAAAAATAGGAAGCAGGGCACAGGTTGTTCATGCCTACATAGTAATCCCAGCTACTCAGAAGGCTGAGATATGAAGCCCTAAGTCTGAAGTAAGAAAGTCCTAGGCAGGAAATTTCATCTCCAAAATAACCAGCCAAAAGCTGGACTGGAGGGATGGCTTAAGCGGTAGAGCACCAGTGGAATAAACAAGCTTAATAAATACAAGGTCCTGAGTTCCAATCCCACTACTACAAAAAAATTGAAAAGATCAATTCAAGGGACCACAAACAAAATCAGTAAGAAAATCTAGTCATAGTGTACTATATAAATCAGCTGTGAATGTTTACAGAATCTTGTATAAACACCACTAGTAGTCAAACAACAAAGTTAAAATGTCGCCTGTTGAGAAGATGGAGAAATGGAAATGTGTCAGGGAAGCAGAATCCTTTTTTTATTAAAGAATTTATTAATATTGATTTTTACATCATATTTTAAATGACAAGTTTAACAAACAAGTGTTCAAGGAGGGAATCTCTAGAAGCCTTTTAAAAAGCAAAAGTTTTGCAAGGCACCCATGGCTCACACCTGTAATCCTAGCTACTCAGAAGGCTGAAATCTGAGGATCATGGTTCAAAGCCAGCCCTGGCATGAAAGTCTCATGAGACTCTTGTCTCCAAAAATCAATAAAAACTCTGAAAGTAGAGCTGTGACTCAAGTGGTAGAGTGCTAGCCTTGAGCAAAAGCAGCCCAAGCCCAGGCTCTGAGTTCACGCCCTGAGACCAGGAAAAAAAGCTAAAGTTTTTTTTTCCTCTATAACAAGGAGATACAGGTAAAACTGGACAATGAAATCATGGCGTTTTAAGCAAGCATTTGGTAAATAACATAAGAGATAATTAGAAGCGAGAACATAAGTCTCAGCCAAGTGATATAATCCTTTAGCTTATTTGGATTGTAAAACCATAAATATATATATATATATATATATAATCATCACAAATTTAAATTCATCAAAAATGTTGGAGAATATTTTCATGGGATTCTGTTGTGTTTTCCTCACAGTTGAGACGGAGATAGGGATGGGGAGGAGAAAAGGGGATGAGCTAGGAAAGCTGGACTCCAGCTGGCTTTGGATCTTAAGGAAGGGGGAGAGAAGAAAGAAGAAACCTTCCTGACAGTTGGTAGTGAGAGGAAAGCGGCAGCTCTATAGCCCAGCTCCCTTTTCCCCCACTCACTTCCCTTCTATCACGTTACATTTTTGCTGCTTGGCTCTTATCTCAGCTGATGGTCATATGCTGGTGATTTTTCCCACCATACCTCACGAGCTTCAGCAGGGATCAATCTTGGTCATTCTGTTCTCCAGTCTTACCACAAGCACCTAGCAGTACCAGGCATTCACAAGATCTGGGGAGTTCCCCGAATGTGAGCAGGATGGAGTGACCCAGAATCCCTTTACATATGACTCCCTGTGGCTTCCATCCAAACAATTCCTCATCCTCTCACACCATTACTGCTACTCCTCATTCACCCCTCCTGCTGTAGTTGGTGAAAACATAGGTGGGCTGGCTGCTCTACAGAGCATCTGCTTACTATGGATTTACACAAAGCAAAGATTAAATAGAGGCACCTAAGAAAAGAAAGACATCATCTACCAAATGGATGAGTTATCATAGTCCCTCTCTCTCCTGGTGGACTGTGGGGATGGGTAGAGAGCATGGATAGAGCAGGTGCGAGCATGCATGAGGCCCTAGATTGAGTTCCTGACACAGCCAGAGATGAATAAATGAATGAAAATTAAAGTACACTATGGTTTTGGAACTCGCCTTTTCAGCCTATAATTAGGTGCCTTCAGAGAGACTGCATTTTTATGTATTTGATCTCAAGTAAACGAGACCAGCTGTCAGATCCCAAACGTGCTTTGTAAACCCAAACAAAGAGAATTTTCCTCCTGTGTGGGGCTCTAACAACTAAATGACTATCTTATATAACTTGGAATCCCCAAGAGTTACGAAGATTAATGTTTACCTGAAGTTCGTTGCCACAGACAGCCATAGCCTCCTGAGTCTCCAACACTCAAAATTGTCCCAAATACATAATCAGAAAACCATATAAAATGGTGGCATATACCCCCAGCCTCATGTGGGAGAAATGCAATGTCTTGGCCCCATTTCCATCCATAAAGTTCTGAGATTCTGATTTTTTTTAAAAAAAAATTAAAAACTTTTCACTACTCAACTAGCTCTTTCCTCATACCAGTGTCAGCTGAGCCAGGTACCACTGGCTCATACCTATAATCTTAGCTATTTGGAGGCTGAGATCTGAGAATCATGGTTCAAAAAGCCATCCCAAGCAGGAAAGTCCTTGAAACATTTAGCTCAGTTAACCAGCAAAAAGCCAGAAGAGGAGCTGTGGCTCAAGTGATAGAGTACCACCTGTCTTGTGCAAAAAGTTGAGGGGCAGCACCCAGGCCCTGAGTTCATGCCCTACTACCAGCACATGCACACAAAGGTAACAGCTGAGCCTCTGTTTAGATATCAAGTTCCTGACTCAAAATGAATCTATCCAAGTTTGGATGGCTCACTCTGCAATCCTAGCTACTCAGGAGGCTGAGATCTGAGGGTTGTGGTTCAGAGCTAGCTTGGGCAAGAATGTTTGTAAAACTCTTTTCTCTAGCCACCAGAAAATTGGATGTAGAGCTGTGGCTCAAAGTGCTTGTGTACTAGCCTTGAGCAAAAAGAGCTCAGGGACAGAGCCCAGTCCCTGAATTCAAATGCCATAGATGACCAAAGGGGGAGGGTCATGGGTCTTGAACTCTGGGCCTGGGGGCTGTCCCTGAGCTCTCAAGGCCACCATCCTACCCTTGAGCCACAGCCCCACTTCCTGTTTTCTAGAGATTTGCCGGAGCTGGCAGCAAGGTAGGATACCTGATTAGGGGGTGAGGATGAGAAAAGAAAAGACAATATTTGCATCCCCAATGCTATGGACATGGTATTGGAAATATAAACACAACTACATAGACATAAAAACCTATGGCTCTATAGACATAATGTTTTATTACATAAATTAATTTTGATTATGTTCTAAAAACTAAGTGCCAGTGATTGTATATAGAGATTCCCTTCTTGAACACTCGTTTATTAAACATGTCATTTGAAATATGATGTAAAAATCAATGTTAATAAATTCTTTAATAAAAAGAAAAGACAAGTAATAGATGGAGTCGGTAGGACTACAGCCCAAGACTACAGTCTAAGGGTGTAAGCTTAGGACCGCAGCGGTTGTTTATTTCCCGTTAGGTCTTATGTAGTCGGTTCTGGTCTTATAAAGTCGCTATAAAGCAAGAGCCTGTCAGATGTTATATTGATAATCAAGTTTCAGCAGAGAATGATAAAGCAATAACACATTTGTATGTAATGATAATCAAGTCTCAGCAGAAAATGATTCACAATACTGACGATATAGCTCAAAGTTCATAGGCAAGGCATCATACAAGACAGCTCATTTCTTTGTGTGGTTATTTTACTCAGTGATGCAGATTGGGCCAGCCTGACCCTGCATTCGGCTCCCAACATTGGTTAATTAGAGATAAGAGTCTCATGTTCTTTAGTACTAGGGCTGGCTTTGAACTGAGAGCCTCAGATCTCAGCCTCCTGAGTATCTAGGATTACAGGCATGAGCCACTGTGCCCAGCTTAGTTTAAGTGAATTCTTATGGGTCCCACAAATGGCCATGACTAAGGGACAGGCCTCATGTTCTCTACCCCTTTTCTCTCCATTTCTCTTGGGAAGCATTGGTGGTAGTAAGAGTCTGCCTCCCTGACAGCCACATTCCCTTCAGCATTCTTAGAGAGGCACTGCAATCCCTTGACCCAGACTCTTTCCCCACCTGGAACCGGCTGATACTTGGGATGGCCAGGCCAGAGCCACTCTTTCCGTAAGAGCCCCATGTGGGTTTAGATGCATCCTGGAGGCTCAGACACATTGACTATTAAACAAACTTAAGGTGCAACCCAACTTGCTCTTGACTCGTCCTGTACACATAGATAGATGTATGAGCCCAAGTGGCAGACACTGTAGGGTGGAACAGCCTGTCTGCAGCCCTTGCTGGACCAGCAGGAGAGGAGGGGAAAAGGAGACCCAAGGCGTTCATGGCTCATTTCCTGCTCTCTGTCCTTGACTCCCAGGCCATCACAGGAATGGCCATTGACAACCATCTGCTGGCTCTGAGGGAGCTGGCCCAGGAGCTATGTAAGGAGCCGCCTGAGATGTTCACTGATGAAACTTACCTGATGAGCAACCAGTTCATCCTCTCCACCAGTCAGGTAAAATCCCTGCATGCAGCCTGGCCTCCCAAGCCCAGAAGTGTAACCAGTGAGTTTTGTAAAGAGGTTGGTGATAAAAAAAGGAGCTCCTGGCTAAGCTCTGCCTCTGCTGCTTTGTTTTACTTAAAAAAAAAAAATTGTAGCTGAGTGACAGTGGCTCATACCTGTAATCCTACCTACTCAGAAAGCTGAAATCTGATGATTGCGGGTCAAAGATAACCAGTGCAGGAAAGTACGTGAGGCTTGTTTCTCCTATTAATCACCAAAAATCTGGAAGTGAAGCTGTGGCTTAAGTGGTAGAGTGCTAGTGTTAAGTACAAAAGCTCAGGGACAGCACTTATGTCCCAAGTTAAGCCCCCAGATCAGCACAAAAATAACCTATTTTAATTGGCACATAACATACTATCTACTTTTGAGGTGCAGTGTAAGGTTAATATGACAGGGTCGGATATGCTGAAATATCTGTTATCTCAGACACTTATCATTTCTACTAGCTACTTTGAACTATACAAGCAATTATTGTCCATTCTACTTATCCTGCTGCACTACAGAACACTGGAATTGACTCTTCCCAACTGCAGCCCTGTACCCACTGATCATCTTCTCTCCCTCCTCCCTACCCTCTTGGCTCTGTGTGTGTGTGTGTGTGTGTGTGTGTGTGTGTGTGTGTGTGTGTGTGTGTGTGTGTTGGGACTTGAAGTCAGGGCTTCAGCACTGTTACTGAGCTTTTTGGTTCAAAGCCAGCACTCTACCATTTAAACCATAGCTCTACTTCCAGATTTTTGCTGGTTATTTGGAGATGGCAGTGGCATAGACTTTTCTGCCTAGGTTAGCTTCTAACTGCGATCCTCAGATCTCAGCCTAGAGTAGCTAGGCTTACAGGTGTGAGCCACAGTGGCACCGCTTGGCTCTGCTTCTTGTAAATTATGACACCTTGGGGAGAATGATCTGGTTCCCCATCCTCTTGATAGTAGTGATCCCTGACTCCCCTTTAGCCAATGTAGAAACAATATGGAGCACACCCATCCCAAGTACTAACAACCATTATGCATCATTGCCTTCTACCTGTTACCTGAGAGGTTATGACCCACCAGGTCCACATTGGGTCTGAAGTCCCAGAGACCTGAATGGGAGCCCCAAATAAGTCACAGGAATTATTCCAAAGCACAGGCCACCAATGCCAGAGTTGCTGTCAGCACACATCTCCTAGTAGTACCTGTGTGCTTGAGGACCTTTGTTACAAAGACAAGATGGAATGACTGCATTCACAGGAGATCAACATTGATGGAGGAAATATCCCACAAGTGAAATAACTAGGAACTTTACCCTGTGAGTGGCTAATACTAAGCAGAAAAGGGAACTGATCAAACTGTGTTTGAGGATAAAAGCCCACTTAGTAATCTCATGTTTGTCATGACGGCAGTGAACTTGCAGACATGAATAAATGTGGACAGAACACAACAACATAAATCCTTCAGGAAACCATCCATAGGCAAAAGAAGTGCTCTGGAATGGCTTGATGGCCCCTGGCTATTGCACGGCAAATTTATCTGACAATGCAATGGCTCTATTAGCAAGACTAATGGCTTTTTCTGCTCCATTAAAATGGCCAGGGCCACATCTAAAGGTCTGAAAACACAGCACCAAAAACTTGCCCCAACCCCAGACTTGCTCAAGAATTCTATTTGTCTCCTAGGACTATCTAATAAACTTAATGGGGGGGGTGTTTTCTAAGTGGCAAGTGGGGTGTATAGCTTGAATGCCCACAGCAACACATTGTCCTATTGTGATCCTATAAATGCTTAGCACTCTAAAATTTAAAATATCTTAGGTGCAAAACTAAAATTACAGTTGATGAAAACCTTTGAAACACCCCATGCTGAGTAATTGTCCATGACCAGGCTTTGGGGAGAAAAATCAGACCGGCCAGGCAATGCTGACAGTAATTAAGAATCTGGGGGAAAGCAACACAGAAGATGAGCCCGATTTCCTCCAGTTCATAAATTACTGCCTGTGGGAAGCCATCTAGCAGCCGGGTGCCACCAGGGTCTCATTTAGTAAATTACCCTGATTGCCACAGTACCTCAAACGGCCCCTAGGTGAGGAAGAGACTCAGCTCAAACCCTAGCACCAGGACTCCCTGGGAACATGGCATCTGCAGGTAGAACTAACTGTCCTCTGGGGGTAGGTTTGGGGTCCCTCTCCCTCTGAAATCATGCAGTTAGCTGGGTTCATTTTTCTGACTCTCACTGTGTCCATCCATGCTGAAGCAATTGGTTGATTTGGTTTAGTCAGCCAACCCCTCCCAGGCAACCTGGGCAGAAAGTAGAGAAACAAAGGTCCTAGGATGTGGGAACTTTCAAGAAGGTTCATAGGTTGCATTTCAGAGCCAGCTGCTTCTGACCTATGCTCTCCTCCAGGTGCCCACAACCATGGAGATGTTTTGCTGCTATGGCCCTGTGGTTCCCAATGGGTATGGTGCCTGCTACAACCCCCAGCCGGAGACCATCCTCTTCTGTATCTCTAGCTTCCACAGCTGCAAGGAGACCTCTTCCATGAAGTTTGCAGAAGCCATGGGAGCAAGCCTGATTGACATGAAAGACCTCTGCAGCACCGAGCAGCTGGTGGAGAGCAAACCCCTGGTAACAAAGGAAAAAGCCATCAGGCCCAGCCAGGGCCACCAATCTTGACTCCTGCCACTAGGTGTCAACTCCCCAAGCCCAACCCTCTGCAACTACCAGATGCTGTCAGATCCTTGCTCCTGTTCCTGCCCCAGCTTCTCAACTCACAGGCTATATAGGAAGGTGTCATAATGCTGGAGTGTCAGCAGAAAGGGTCTCCCAGTGCACCAAAGTTCCCTTATGCCTCTGCTACATGGAGACACAAAACAAGCCCGGCCTGGCTTGGAGTTGCCTGAGTGGACCAGGGTGCAGGATAATGACTTTTCCCTATAGTCCTATGGATTTGAGTTTCGTGTTTCCTTCTCCAGAAAGACCTAGAATGTCCAGGTGAAGTTTCTGCTCAAGGAAAGAATGAGGCTTCCACATTGGGTACCATGAGCCCACATAAATCACAAAGTGGAGGCCAGCTGTACACCATTACCATTTTTCTTTCAGGAGGAGCAGGGACTTGTTTTCTGATTCAAAGCTCTGGTCATGGCATTATGGGGTCTCCAATGAGCCCTGCAGTCCTGTGAACACATGATCCTCCTTTGCATACACACAAGCGCCCTTCTCATACACACTCACACACACACACACACACACACACAACTTCCCCTCTCACACACAGATACACCACACATATAACCACCCCCTCATACACACACTGACATACTACACACACATTCACACAACTGCCCCTCTCTTACACGCACACTACACACACACAACTGCCCCTTACACACACTGACACACTACACACACTCACACAAGTGCCCTCTCTTTTACACACAAATACACTGCACACATAGCCACCCCTCTCACACAGTCACTGACATATTACACACATGCGCAACTTCCCCTCTCACACATGCACTGACACACTACACAAATACATAAACACCACACACACCTTCCACACATTCCATGCACCCCAACACAGACATGGCACACATGACACACTCCTCCCAATGCATGCACATGCTCACACACACGCACACACATACAACCCAGGTTCATTTAAAATATACTGACCTGTGTCCCACACACAGTTCACACTTCCCCTTTTATCTTCCATCTGCCTTCCTTAAAGTTCAGACATGGTTAGATATTCAGAAAGAAAAACAGCACAGTCTGTGTCTGTCCCAATGGCTTTGCAGTTCTCTGATCCCTGGTGGCACCAGGGACACTCCAGAATGAACAAATGTCACAGCCTGAGCAAGTGACCCTACTCACTTGTCCAGAGCCAGCCCAGCTGGAGGCAGGACACACAGTTAGTCCTGGTAGGTCCCATATGGGATAGAGGGATTGTCTTTAGGGGCATGACCAGAGAGGAGGATCAGAAGGATGGAAGATAGAAACACTTTTCTTATTTGTTTTTGTGCCAGCTCTGATTTGAATTCAGGGCCTTGAGCTCTCTCCTGGCTTCTCCTACCTTTCCCACCTCAAGACTGGCACTCTACCACTTGAGCCACACCTTCATTTCTAGATTTGTTTTCTGGTTAATTGGAAAGAAGAGTCACTCCAATGGGTCAGTTTAGACTGGCTTCAAACTTTGATCCTCAGATCTCAGCCTCCTGAGTGGCGAGGATTACAGATGTGAACCACCGGCCCCTAGCTTGGCACTTTTTATTTTACTTTTAAATTACAGGTCATAATTTACTTACTCCTGCAATCCAATGGGATGTTCTGACATGTGTCTATTGTGTTATGACCAAGTCAAGGTCAGCTGGCAGGTCCATCACTGTCGAACATTTGTCATGTCTTCGTAGTGAGCATGTTAACTGTAGTTGCCTCTCCTGGGCAGTGGAATGCCAGGAACGTCATTCCTGTTAACTAGCTATTAACTCCTATTAACTAGCATTGTACCCATGGACAAGTTTCCCCCTGTCTCCCCTTCCCTCATCAGCCTCTGACAAATCTTATTCTACCGTGTGTGTGTGTGTGTGTGTGTGTGTGTGTGTGTGTGTGTGTGTGTGTGTGTATGTGCTGGTCCTGGGTCTTGAACCCAAGACCTGGGCACTGTCCTTAAGCTTTTTTGCTCATGGCTAGTTCTCTACCAGTTGAGCCACAGCACCACTTCGGGCTTTTTGATGGTTCATTGGAGACTCATGGCCTTTCCAGCCCAGGCTGACTTCAAATTGCCACTCTCAGATCTCACATCTTAACTCTCAGAGCTCTCTTGAGTAGCTAGGATGGCAGATACGAGCCACCAGTACCCACCCTGGGTTGACTTTTTCATGGACAGTGGAGGTAGAGTGGGAGACCCAGAAGTTCAGAACTAAAGAAAGCAGAAAGCTACAGTTTCCACTCTACCCCCCATCTCGTCTGCTTTGCTAGCCCTTACCCCCCTCCCTTACAGGGCTTCTGGAAACATCCTGGTCTCAGTTCCATGAGCCTGCCTCATCCTGGGCACTCCACACGGATCCAGAGACCCTGAACTGTTGTTTCTTCAGGTTATTGTGTAAGCTTTCCACACATTAAATGAGGTTCTTGCACAAGGGCAGGCATGTGGCTTCACTCAGCTTCCCAGAAAGCATGGGGGCTGGAAGGCAGGGAAGTCTTTGAGCCCCTGGCTTTTGACAGAGGATCTTAATGGAATGATGATGAAGACTTGTTACTCTCAATGTGCAAACTTCAGTCTTGGAACTTGGGCTCTTTTTGAAGTGCACAGTCAATTTCCTTTGGAAAGCTGTAGCCCAAAGCTCCCAAAGAGACCTAGGACCCCTGGTCCCCCTGTTCTAAGTCAATTCAGAACCAGTTGGCTGACTTTTCTCTCTGCCCATCAGCATAGACTGAAGTTCTCTATTGATATAGATGTTTTGGCACAGATTTCTGGGCAGGCAATGTTCTGATATGATGTCATTTAGTTTACGTAAGTAGTTGGCTACCTAAAGACTTAGTTTCCCATTGCAAGATAAGGATAGCCTTGCCATGCTAGGTAAAGCCCTTCCCACAGCACTTGCCTTTGAGATGCCACTCCCAGCAGACACTGTTCGAGAGATTTTCCTCTCTCTCTCCCCCCACCCCAACCCCAGGGCTTGTATTCAGGGCCTGAGCTTTTTCCCCTCAAGGCTGACACTCTACCACTTAAGCCACACCTCCACTTCTGACTTTTTGTTGGTTAATTGGAGATAAGAGTTTCTGATTTGTCTACCCAGGTTGGCTTTGAACCACAATCCTCAGATCTCAGCCTCCTGAGTAGCTAGGATTTCCAAGGCATGAGCCACCAATACCTACCCAGCTTGTCTCTGAGAGATTTTCATTTTGACTATTGACTTGCTTGAGAGAACCAAGCTCATTCCTGCTACTCTCTAAGCACAGGGAATAGGAGCTCTCCCTGTTAATTCAAATATGAAGCCATGCACTGCGAGGGCTTCAAGGATCCTGAGAGGTAAATATTTGGTTGGAGGGAATGTCTCTTTTCTCTGAGAAAGAGCTGGAAGCTGGTCTTCCCCCTCTAAGAAGAGATGGCTACACCACCTATTTCTGCAAAGGCAACACTGAGCCAAGACCATGGGTTTCTCAGTGGGGACCCTGGGAAAGGGGACTATTCCTTATGTCCCCAGAGAGATGCACAATGAGATAGTCATTTGGAACAGTGATGCATAATCAACATGGCTGTATTACAATACTTCCTCTAAGTTGCCAAAATGTATAAAGTTAATATTTGAGTTCTATTTTTATAAAATAGTTCTAGATTTATGGCAATATGTACATGTGTATTTATAGCCTTTCCATTTTAATTTATAGTTTGTGCTTTAAAGAAATATATGTATGACTAAAGAATAGTATATTGAGAGCATTCTATTCAAGTTATTTAAAGACTGTAAATCTGTATTCAATAAAATGGAATGACAAGAAAGATGATGTAGATTGTCTTTCCTCCCAATGGTGCTATGAAATATAGTGTTGCAAATGCTGTGAATGGGGTTCAAAATCCATTGACCTGGTTTAGACTCTGCCAGCAGCTAACCAAGGTTGGTAGTGCACACACATAGTCTCAGCCACACAGGAGGCAGAGATGGGCTGGGGGGGGGGGTGTCTTATGCTCTGTCCCAAAGCCAATTGCAACACAGCAAGAATCCATGTCTAAGCATAAAATCAACTGAAAACAAAAGATACAGCAGCTAGAAGAGAAAAGAGGTGGAAACTAAATCTCTCCTGGTGTAGAGAAGGGGAAGAGTACAAGGGATGTCTGATCGGGTTAGGTGTGATCAGATGGGCTTCACCCCTTCCACCTGTCCAAACCTGTAGGCACTGTGAAGTGGAGGTGAAACACCTGGCTCAGGGCCTAGATGCCTGAATAGTGAACCCCAAGGCATCTTTGCAGTGGCCTTGGAGGACATCTCCTTCACCTCTATGGACCTATGTCCACTGTAAAGTGGAGATGGTTGTTGAGATCAACACTGGGCTTGGGAGAGGGGGTGAAGCAAGATGTCTATTTGCTTGACAATGCAGGAAGTGATGGAAACATCTTGTTGCACTCTCTCTTTCTCTCTCTCTCTCTCTCTCTCTCTCTCTCTCTCTCTCTCTCTCACACACACACACACACACACACACACACACACACACACACACACACACACAGAGGCAGGTACCCTCTCCACAGGTGCAGAAATCAAGTCATGCCAGAATGAAGATCCCAGAAAAAAGGGCTTGAGCCACTGTGGTGACTGACAGAAAGAGACACAGACCCCAGGAACACCATCTGGGGCTACAGCCTCACAGCTGAGAAAACATGCCACCACAGAAGGTGGCTGAATTCCTACCCCAGGTCAGGATGCCTAGAAGTGGCCTTGCCCTGAGAAAAGGACAAAAAAAAAATTCCCATCAACCAGGGGAAGTACAAGGAAACCTGGCATCCATTTAGGGCTCTAGCTGGAGAAAAGACGTTCATGAGAAATCAAAACTGCGAACTTGTGCCATACACACAACATCCATCTAAAGCTGGAACTTTAAGTCGACCATTTTAAAAAGCCAGACTGGCTTGTGTAAAACTCAAAGGACTTCAACAAAAATCCCCTGCAGAGCTACTTTCCTTCTGGACATACCAACCACCCACAGGAAAAACACTCCATTGCAAAGAAGCTGACATACATACAACTAATACAAGAGATAACTCAGATAGGTTCATAACAAATGGAATTAATATCACAGCAAATAGAATTGACATCACAAAAGCTTGAGTAAGCAGATGAGTCAAAGAGAAATATGGATAGATAAGCTGAATATTATTAAATAAACTATTAAAAAGATACAAGGAAAATAGAATAAAGATATAGATGTAAAAACTTAAGGAGTGATTTGAAAGAGTAGAAAGCACTAGTCAAAGAGAAAATGCAAATAATATTTTTAGAATTGAAGAAAAATTCTAAAATGCATGAGTCCAAGAAGAGATCATAACACAAACTCTAAAACATTTAGAGAAGAAGAATAAATATACCTTATATCCAAACCTCTGGGGCTAGGAGTGTGGCCTAGTGGTAGAGTGCTTGCCTAGCCTGCATGAAGCCCTGAGTTTTATTCCTCAGTACCACATACACAGAAAAAGCCAGAAGGGGCAAGTGTAGCATCCAGGACCCTGGCTTCGAACTCCACACAGACCTAAAAAAAAAAAAAGCACTATAAAGAGTTTACTGGATTAAGGTCAGAGAGAAAATGGGAGTTGGGGAGCACAACACAAGTGTTGTTTCTACACGCAGGGCCATCTACAGCCCCTGAA
This sequence comes from Megascapheus bottae, assembly GCF_031878675.1. Classification (NCBI taxonomy): domain Eukaryota; kingdom Metazoa; phylum Chordata; class Mammalia; order Rodentia; family Geomyidae; genus Megascapheus; species Megascapheus bottae. The sequence goes on along the minus strand of NC_143523.1, from coordinate 59,372,704 downwards.
TAGGCAGCCTGCTGATGGGCTACAAGTTTGGAATCCTTGCAGAACAAGAGCTGGAGTACACTAAGGATCCCAAAGGTCCCGGACCAGCCACAGATATAAGGATTAAATACAGCACCACAGAAGTAAGTAAAATACACAACAATGCCTCTACGCATTGTGGAGCATACCTTAAATCCCAACCACTTGGAAGCTGAGGTAGGAGAATTTTGGTTCAAAACAACCTGGCAAAACTGAAAAGTTCCTATGGATTCTTTTGTTTGTTTGTTTTTCATTTTCCAGTATATTATTTGTGAAACAGTAGCTTTAGCTTTTGTTCCATTTAATTCAGGTTGCATAAAACACTGTGACAGAGAAATTTAAAAAAATAAAATAAAAATTAAAAAAAAACAAAAACAAAAACAAAACTAGCCGGGAGTTTGGCCTAGTGGTAGAGTGCTTGCCTAGCATGCATAAAGACCCGGGTTCGATTCCTCGGTACCACATACATAGAAAAAAAAAAAAGCCAGAGGTGGTACTGAGGCTCAAGTGGTAGAGTTCTAGCCTTGAGAAAGTCCAAGGACAGTGCTCAGGCCCTGAGCTCAAGCCTAAGACTGGCAAAAAAAAAAAAAAAAAAAACTATAAAACTAGTTTGAAACCCTGAGATTTTTTTTTTGCAGCATTTATAATACAGTGGAAGCTCACCACAGTTTTTGATTTGTGCTTTTTAAGTTAAAAGGCTTTTTTTTAGGATTTTTAAAATTGTTATCACATAAATTCAGTTCTTTTCCGTGTCCGCCGCAGGCTCACTTCTGTCTTCCCAGGAACTGGAAACACCGGAGACTTGGGTTCAAGCCAATGCCACCATCCCCAGTCATTGGCTTTGTGTCTTTGTGTCTTCATTGGCTCTGCCTGGAAGCACGTCTTGCACCAGTGGCTCCCAGCGTCAGCCGACCAGACGGTGCCCATGGGACCTGAGCTCAGCATGTCTCAGGTCACCAAGAGGAATCATGTGGTGAACGAGGTGCTGGGGGAACACATGGTGCCCTCTGACCAGCAGCAGATTGTGAGGGTACTCAGAACCCCAGGAAACAATCTGCATGAAGTGGAGACAGCACAGGGGCAGCGCTTCCTGGTGAGCATGCTCTCCAAGTACCATAAGAACATCTGGATCAAGAGAGGAGACTTTCTCATTATTGACCCCATTGAAAAGGGACAGAAAGTGAAGGCTGAGATCTCCTTTGTGCTCTGCAAGGACCATGTGCCCACTCTGCAGAAGGAAGGGCTCTGGCCTGAAGCCTTTTCTGATGTGGCTGAGAAACAGAACAGGAACAGACAGCCTCAGCCAGAGCTCCCAGCTAAGCTGCAGACCTGTAGAGTCTGGCTCTGAAAATGATTCTGACTTCTTCCCTTAACACCAACCACAGACAATATCATGAAAGTGAAGAGGAGAATGAAAAGGAAAAGGCAGCCTGAGACCCAGGGACCCACTTCTCCACTTGCTCAGGGACTAGTCCCTGGGCTTGGACATTCCTGGGGTACCCTGCAGATCTTCTCCCCTGGATGGGGACAAGGCAGGGTCCCCCTTTGAACTGACTTTCTGACCTAAGACAATTAAGCCCCTGGTGGGTAATGACTTGCACTGGTATCTAAGTAAATCTCTGTGTGGAAATGTGGGTGGAAATGAACAAACAAACCAATCAGCCTCTTTTGGAGGACTTAGGAGCCAGTGGGCAGACTGGGGAAAAAATAGGGATGGACTGGTCTTCAGGTAATTTATTCAGAGACTCATTAGGCACTTAGAAAGTGCCAGGCTTAGCCTGTGGTTCACACCTGTAATCCTACCTAGCTACTCTGGAGGATGAGATTGAGGATTGTGGTTCAATACCCGCCCAGGCAGAAAAAGCCCATGATAGGATTATCTCTGTTTAAAAAAAAAAAAAAAAAAAAAAAAAAAAAAGCCATGTGCTGGTGACCTTTGCCTGTAATCCTAGCTACTTGGGGCTAAGATTTCATTTTGGAGCCAGCTTAGGCAGGGAAGTGTGAGACTCTTATCTCCAGTTAAACACCAAAAATTTATGACTCTATAGTCATGTTTTATTATATACATTAATTATGTATCTAAATTATGTTCTAAAATCTAAGTACCAGTGATTGTATAGAGATTCCCTTCTTCAATACTTGTTTAACAAGTCTTTGAAATATGATGTAAAAGTCAATGTTAATAAATTCTTTAAATAAAAAAATTAAAAATGATTATTACAAAGGTAATGTACAGAAGGATCAAAGTTCCATAATTCAGGTAAAGAGCACATTTATTTTTGGACACTGTCACCCTTCCCTCTCTCTCTCCCAGATTTTCCCTCCTGTCTCCACATAGCATCCAGTGAGTACCACTGATGCATTTGTTTGCCCCTTTGTCCATGTTTGTGCCTCCTCTTATCCTCCAAAGATGGATAAATGAACATTCAGCACAAGATGGAAAGGAAAAAGCCAAGTGCTGGTGGCTCATGCTTGTAATCCTAACTTCTCTGGAGGCTGAGATCTGAGGACCAAGGTTCAAAGCTAGCCCTGGCACAAAACTCTGTGAGACTCTTATCTCCAATTAACCTACAGAATACCAGAAGTGGCCCTGTGCCTCAAAGGAGTAGGCAGTAGCCTTGAGCTGAAGAACTCAAAAACAATGCCCAGTCCCAGAATTCAAGTCCCTCCTGTAGTTTTTTTTAGCAAGTAAAAATGTACATTGTAATCAGAAAGAGTGTAATTGCCAGGCTTATTTAGTTGCTGTAGTAAACCACCCCAAAATCTTGGGTGCTGCAAAATAAGTGTTTTCTTCTTTGTCCTGTCACAGACTGCTGTAGGTAGGAAAGCAGCCATTCAGTGCCCTAGATCCCTAGTATGTATGGGTTCCTCCGTGCACTGGGTGAGGGATCTCTGTGACTGAGGACCAATGGAGAGACACAGCAGGTGTGCAGGTGACATTTTACCCCTGAGCCTAGTAGTACTGAAAGTCCTTTTGATCTACATCCCAGAACAGAGCTGAGCCAAGGACACTGAGATTGGTGAATGTGTGATTTTCATTTTTGCGAAGTAGTAAGAGCACTACGAAGAGAGTTGAAAAAAATGAAATTTTAAAAAAAGCTATGCTGAATTCAAAACAGGCAAGAAATAGAAGCAGCACGAGGGTTTCCAGCTCACGCAACACCTCTTCCTGACAGTGGCTTTCCTGAGCCTTTGTTTTGTAAATATAAAATGAAGGAAGGTATTCTGATGAGATTCCTACATCCCAAACTTCCTGCAGCTGATGGTTGACTGTTTTTATTGTTGTTTGTTTTGGGTGCAAGCTCTGGGACTTGAACTCAAGACTTCACTCTCCTGTTTAAGCGTTTTTTACTCAAGGCTGATCCACTTCCACTTTAGCCACACCTCCACTTCCAGCTTTTTGCCAGTTAAAGAGGAGTGTCCACACTGGTTTTGAACTGGGTTTCTGAGATCTCAGCCTCCTGAGCCACCAGCGCCAGTGCTCACTAGCTGTCTGCTTTTGTTCACCTTTACCACTAGCCAGGGAATCTGGCCCTGAGGCTGGAGGGTCGGGAGACCTCCAGCCGTGCTAGCGAGGCCACGCCCACCCCCTCAAGTCCACGCCCATCCCCTGGAGTCCACGCCCACCCCCTCAAGTCCACGCCCATCCCCTGGAGTCCACGCCCGCCCGTCCCCAGAGGCCACGCCTTCCCGGGGGCGGCAGGCGGTTGCTTAGCAGCGCAGGTTGCGGTGCCTGGTCGCGAAGCTCCCGCCGGCATGCCGAGGGACGCCGAGGTCATTCTGTGCTACGGGCCTTACAGCGCGGTGGGGCTGTCGGTGGAGCACCGCACCTTCCGCCTAGAGGGCCTACAAGGTGGGCTACTCGGCAGCGGCCCCACTCTGTGCCCCGGCCCAGGGCCTTCTGCTTCCTTCCCAGCGCCGGCTCCCACGGGCGGGCGGGAGGGTGAGCATCTTCCTCCGCCTCCGCCGCGCCACGTGGGAGCGAGAACACGCAGCAGTGTGGGCCCACCACCTGCCAGCGGATCACACAGATCATCTCGACAGAATAAGCCTAACCGCATCTTAGAAGCAGGGAGACGACCTATTAAGAGCCATTCTCTGGGTCAAATGGCCAGGAACTGACGGTGCTGAGATTCTTATTCTGCGATCACTCAGTCATGCAACCAATGTACTGGACAGCTGGTGTGTGCGAGGCGCTCCCGGCTCGGGGGTGGGAGGCGGGGCTGGCGGTGGGCCGGAGCGGCCTCCTCGCCCTGGAGTGCTGACAGAGGCCTAAGGGCCTGCCCATCGTGACACCCGTGAGGGGCAGGGCAGGCGAGGCCCATTCCATCACAGGGCAGCTGAGTCTAGATAGCTAGAGGCAAGAGCCTGCCTGGCAGGACAGCTGTGTACCAAAGCCGAAGGCCCAGACAAATGTTGAGCTGATGAAGGGGAGGCCTCAGAGCCACAGGGATCACAGTGCTGTGGGCATGGCTGCTCTAAGAGGTGGTGGCAGGGGCGGAGGGTGGTGGTAAGGAGCAACCAGGGCAGCTGCGGCCCAGATGAGAGTCCTTAGGATCAGGACAGCTAAAAAGGATGGATAATGGTTCTAAGGTAAAACAAGTAGACTCCAGGCAGGGTGTGGCAGGTAAGGTAAATGTAAAGAGGGCCCCCCTGGGTCCGACCCGTCGGAACTGGCAAGAGATGGTGCTGATTAATGGAAATGGCAATTTGGAATATGTTCCACTTTGGACATATTTATCTTCAGGTGCTTTTAGCTGCGCATGTTGAGAGGTAGCATCTCTGGAGTTCAGTGGAAAAATGCAAACTGGAGATAGAAAGGGATGAGTGGATAATTTGGGGAGAATCTTCCAAAGAGAGCCCAGAGCTGAGCATTGTTGAGGAACTTCCATTATGACATACTCGCTAAAGATCTTTGAGGAATAGCCCAGGAGACCCCAAAATCAGTGGAGCGATGAGGGTGTTTCCTGGAGGAAGTGGCCTTTGAGTTTGAGTTTGAAGGATGAATAGAAAACACTTGAGAAAGAAAGTTGCTGTCCATGAGAGAACAGTTGATTGAGACATTTTATTATAAACAGCTCTGGGTTGGTATTAGTTGACTTGATTTACAAATGCCACAGATCAAACGATGTAAAGAACAGTTTGCTCACTGCTGGTGCTCTACCATTTGAGACATGCCTCCAGCCTGACATTTTTCTGATTAATCAGAAATGGCATCTCATGAATTTCTCTGCCTGAGCTTCAAACCTCCATCCTCTAGATTTCAGACACCTAAGTAAGGTAGGAAGGACTACAGGAGTAAGCCACTAACACAGAACTTTTTTATTTTTCTTTCTTCTTATTTATTTTGCCCCTGACCTAGGATAGGCAAGCTTCTTTCCACAGCCTATCTCCAGGTTCGCTACTTTATTTCTTGCTTTTTACTTGTGGTAATAGGTATATAAACAAAACTTGCTGGAAGTGGTGCTGTGGCTCAAGTGGTAGATAGCTGGCCTTGAGCTGAAGCGCTCAGGGACAGCATCCAGGCCCAGAGTTCAAGCTCTGTGACCAAAACAAAAATAACAAAACAAAAAACAAAACTTGCTAGGCACCTGCCATCCTACTCAGGATTATCTGCTGATATCTGTGGACCAAGGCTCTTAGCTAGCTTGGGTAGGAAAAATCCATGAGACTCCTATCTTTAGTTAACCACCAAAAGACTGAGAATGGAGCTGAGGCTCCAGTGGTAGGTCTTAAGCCAAAAAGCTGAAGGATAACACCCAGGGCCTGAGTTCAAGTTTTGGTACACACACACACAGTAGAGATAGATAGATAGATAGATAGGTAGATAGATAGATAGATAGATAGATATTTTAACTATTTGAAGTTTCAACTCAATGACATTAATTATATTCAGTGTTATGGAATCACCACCCATTTATTTCTACTTTTTTCAACAGTTTACTTTTTCCATGTGGTAGTATGTCTTCATGCTTCATTCCATTCTTTTTTATGGCTGACTGAAATTCCATGGTATCTAAATAAATACCAAGGAGTTTTTTTTTGGTTGGGTTGGTGCCACCTTTTGGCTATAGTACTGCTAACTGCATGAGCAAACAAATGTCAAGCTCAAGTCCTTTTGTCTCGAAGGATCGGAACTACTGAGTCATCTGGTAGTGATAATAAGATAGAGTGCAATTTTTATATACATTTTTTTTTCAGGCTGGGCACTGGTGGTTCATGCCTGGAATCATAGCTACACATTAAGCTAAGATCCGAGGATCACAGTTCAAAGTCAGCTAGGGAAAGAAAGTCTGTGAGACTCTTATCTCCAATTAACCTCCAGAAAACTGGAAGTATCACTGTGGCTCAAAGTGGTAGAGCAGTAGCCTTGAGCCGAAGAGTTCAGGGACAGCGTCTGGGCCAAGTTCAAGCCCCACAAGAGACAAAATTAAAAATAAAAATTAATTCTTTTGGGACAGGATGTTACTATATAGTTTAAGCAGGCTTGAAACTTGCTTTGTAACTCAGATTCACCTTCAACTCATACTCTCCCTGCCTCAGCCTCCTGAGTTCCTGAGTTCTGAGCTTTTATTTAACATTTTAAACAGTTAAAGCAAAATGTTTTCCAAAGCCATGGTTGCTATTTTACATTCCCACCAGTAATGCATGAGGGTTCCAGTTTCTCTACATTCTCCCCAATTTTAGTATTTTCTGATTTTTTAATTATAGCTGATTTTAGTTGGTGTGAAATTATTGTTCCAGTTCTCATCTACAATGTCCAATTTTTTTTCTTGCCTAATTTCTCCAATGAAGATTCCTAATATTATGGATAGAAATGGCCAAAGAGGATGCCCTCGTTTCATTTCCAATTTCAGAGCAAAACCTTCCACTCATTCTCAGTTGAGTTTTCTAGTGTGGTCATTGATTATGACAAAGAAACTTCCTGGGCTGGGAATGTGGCTTAGTGGTAGAGTGCTTGCCTAGCATGCATGAAGCCCTGGGTTCAAAACCTCAGTACCACATAAACAGTCAGAAGTGGCACTGTGGCACATGTGGTATAGCACTAGCCTTGAGCAAAAGAAGATCAGGGACTCAGGGACAGTGCCTAGGCCCTAAATTCAAATTCCAGCCCTGCCCTCACCCCCTCCCCCAAGAAAAGAAGGTCCCTAGTAGTTTGTTGAGTTTTTATTTGCTTGATTTTGTGAGTGAATGTGTGTGTGTGTGTGTGTGTGTGTGTGTGTGTGTATGTGTGTGTGTACTAGGATTATAGGTGTGAGCCACCAGCACCTGGCCAATTGCTTAGTGAATTTTTTATTATATATATATATATATATATATATATATATATATATATATATATATATATATATATATATATTTGCCAGTCCTGGGCTTGAGCTCAGGGCCTGAGCACTGTCCTTGGACTTTCTCAAGGCTAGAGCTCTACCACTTCCAGCATTTTTTTCTATGTATGTGGTACCAAGGAATCGAACCTGGGTCTTTGTGCATGCTAGGCAAGCACTCTACCACTAGGCCAAACTCCCGGCCATGCTTAGTGAATTTTTTATTTGTTACTCTGACTCTAGAACCTTTGCTTAGTTCCTTTTCAGAAAGAACCTTTTGTCTCTTTCTTGATTTTAGCAGTTTTTTAATATGCCATTTTCCTATTTTAGTTCTTTTTTAAGATTTCCTTAGTTTCTGTGAGAATATTTAAGATGGTTGCTCTAAGGTAAGCTTAATGTCTAAGCTTAATTTCTTGGGGATAGTTACTGCCAATTTTTCCCTTTGAATGTGGCATACTTCTTGGTTTTGTGTGTTTTTGTGATTGTAGTGTTGAATCTACATATTGATGTTAGGTTCTAATGCTAGAATATGTCCTCTGTGGAAAGGAAATTCTTCTGAGTTTGTTCTTCCTGATTTCTGGAGGCTTTGGCAGTATTCTGTCAGTGTTTTCACTAAGGGCGCCTTGGATACCAGGGGCTTTAACATGAGCCCAGCCCCTTGTCCCATGCTTTGTGTATTTTCAGGTTAAGGGACACTCTAACACTTAGTCAGGCTATTCACAATTCTCAGCCTTTATTTACTTTCTGCTTCACTGGTGAAAGCTTTAGGGTCTTCATTGTCTTTTCTGATAATGCATATGCCCTGGGCAATCCTCAACTTCCTAAATCACTCAGTATATGTGAGCGCTTTCCAGTGCCCTAATTTCCCAAAGAAAATCTGAGCTTTATTGTATGGTTCCAATGTTATCTTGCTCAGGCAACTGTGGGTTTTTTTCATTTGCCTTACAATTTTTGTGAGCTGTGTGGGCTTTTACCACCCTGTGTAAATTCTAAGTTAGACAAAGACAAGTGCCTGTGACAGTTTTTTAAGAAGCCCCGGGGAAGGTCAGGACCCACAGACATAAACATTCAGACACAAGCTGTGCTGTGCCTTCTCCAGAACCAAGGACAAATTTCACATTGGGAACAGACTCTCCAGTCTTCAAGGCTACCACAAATCAGGAGCTACTGGGCAGAGGGAGTAATGATGGCACTAAACTTTCCTGCTGTTTGACAGTTGCCTTTTCCTAGATTCAACACTCACTTGGTTTCTGTAGATCTCTCACTGTCTTCTGACGCTCTGACCGCGTTTGTTCTGATAGCTCCTGGTTGTGTTTTGAGGTTTCTATGGAGTACAGGAACTTGATGCTACCTGTTCTGCTTTTTGTTGCTGGCTGCAGACACTCTCAATTGTATGTCTTACTGCTTCCACAATCAACAGATAATACTGATTTAATATGAATTTGATTATATTATTAATAGAATCAGATAACTTGAGGGGATGAGTGGGATTAAGAGAAATGAGAGAAAAAAAACAATGGGAAGGATAACATTGTCCTCAAAAATTGGCATGTTGACTCAAAACCACTTTGTGCAACTACTTAAAGATAATTTTAAAATTTTTAAATAGAAAATCATATCATTAGCTGGATGTCAGTGGCTCACACCTATAATCCTAGCTACTCAGGAGGCTGAGGTCTGAGGTTCAAAGCTAGCTCAGGCCCCAAAGTCCGTGAGACTCTTACCTCCAAGTAACCACCAGAAAACCGGAAGTGGTACTATGGCTCAAGGGGTAGAGTGGTAGCCTTGAGCTGAAGAGCTCAGGGACAGTGCCCCGGCCCAGAGTTCAAGCCCTGTGACGGACAAAAAGAAAAGAAAAGAAAATTACGTCATTTTCAAAGTATACCAAAAATACGATAAAGCAGAAGACGCATAAATAAACCTACTACAGTTTATAAGTGTTGAAGGAAAAAAATCTTTCTTCTAGTTGGCCATAATCCTATCTGCTTTGCCTGACACCCCCTCCCTGGTCATTTGCTTACAGTCCTGGCACTGTTGCTGGAGAGGCTAAGGTCTCTGCGATACAACCAAATTAGTTCTAAAATGTTTTCCAACACTTCGTGACTGTCCACAAAGTCAAAGTCAAAATCAAGACTCAAGATCAAGATAAAAATCAAACCAGGTCTGCACATAGCAAAGACTTAACAAGTGTTAGTTTGTAATATTCCCAAGGGTTCTCCGGGAGAGGAAGATGGGCAGCTTGGAGCCTCTTTGAGGAACAAGAAGAGCAGGCTATGTAGAGGGTAGAGGGAAGCAAGAGAGGCTTACTGTTTACCTCATCAACTTGAACCATGATCCTTCAGATCCCCACCTCTTTCCCAGCTCAGATCACAGGTGTAAGCGACTATGTCTGCTGTCAAACTTCCTTGAGAGGAAGGCAAATTGGACAGTAAGTTTTGGAAGCAACGTGGCAGAGTCTATCAAAATGTACGGCCTACTGTAGGATTTCCTCTCTCTCTCTCTCTCTCTCTCTCTCTCTCTCTCTCTCTCTCTCTCTCTCTCTCTCTCTCGTGTGTGTGTGTGTGTGTGTGTGTGTGTGTGTGTGTGTGTATGCAGGCCTTGAACTCAGGGCTTCATGATCTCTCTCAGATTTTTCCACTCAAGAATGACACTCTATCACTTGAGCATACCTCCAGTTCTGGCTCCTTTCTGGTTAATTAGAAACAAGAATCTCTTAGATCCACCTTTCTGGACTGGCTTCAAACCTTGATCCTCAGATCTCAGACTCCTAAGTAGCTGAATTAATAAGCATGAGTCACCAACTCCCAACTTGTTTCATTTATTAAAGTATTTCTTATTCTAAAAAAATTTATACATTCTCAGGCATGTTATGAAACATTCTTGGTAGAGGCAAAAATTGAGAAGTAATCAGAAACCCAAGTACCCAATTAAACTGCAACACATGCATCATCTGAAACACAATACAATGGGGAAAATGAAGACCACACACCTATGCATATGACAGGCCTGGTTCTCCATAACACAGTGTAAGAGACAGCCAGGCCAAATTGCTGAATCCTTGTACACCCAATCCCTCTTCTGAAAGAAACAGAGCAGAAATAGGGAAGAATGTGGGATGGTTTGGGAAGTTTTGTCCTTTTCTATAATTTCTATGTCTCACAAAAGTCATGAGTCTGCATTTACAATTCGGTAAGAATTTAAAGGTATAAATTTTTTCTTCAGAAAAAAAAAATGTTCTTAAGAAGCAAGAATGAGCCAGGCACCAGTGGCTCACAACTGTAATCCTAGCTACTCAGGAGACTGAGATCTGAGGATCGCCATTCTAAGCCAGATGGAACACTAAAGTCCGTGAGACTCCTATCTCCAAATTAACCACCAAAAAACTGGAAGTGGCACTGTGGCTCAAGTAGTAGAGTGCTAGCCTTGAGCTGAAGAGCTTAGGGACAGTGCCCAGGCCCAGAGTTCAAGCTCCACAACCAACAACAACAAAGCAAGAACAAAGCTGGTGGTGGTACACACCTGTAATCCTAGCATTCTAAGAATGAGGCAGGTGGGGTGCTAGTCTGATGCCAGACTCAGGAGCACTGCAGGACTGTCTCACGAACAAAAGCAAGAGGGAGCATGGGTGGCTCACACCTGTAATTCTAGCTACTCAGGAGGCTAATACCTAAGAATCCCAGTTCAAAGCCAAGCTGGGTCAGCAAAATCTGTGAGACTCCTATCTCCAATGGCCAGAAATAAAGGTGTAGCTCAAGAAATAGAGGTATGGATGGTAAAGAACCAGCCATGAGTGGAAAAAAACCTAAGGAAGCACATGAGGCACTAAATTCAAGCCCCAGTACACAAGCATGCACGTGCGTGTGTACACACACACACACACACACACACACACACACACACACACACACAAGAAAAGAATGCTTCAGCAGGGAGAGGGAAGAGCTGAGTGAGCCATTCAATTTGTGAATGCATCTTTGAGAAGGCTGAGGAACTGGTAAAGGCATAGGTGGAGTCAAAATAGCATGGAGCCAAGGCCCAAGCTGGGGCCCAGGATGGATGTGCAGAAGTACTTAGAGAAGATCAGAGGAATGTGTCTTCTGGTTGGAGGAAGCCCGAAGACTGTAAGGTATCAGCAGGCAGTTGTTTTGTAAAATAAGCTCTCTGTATCCACGTTTGATATTCCTCTAATACCAACTGCCATTGCTCACAGAGGCCCAGTGACCAGGGCCAGTGTGTTTATAGGAACAAAGTAAAGAGCATCTGCTCCCTCTCCTGGCCCCCATCCTATGCCCCCTCTTTACCTCACACCACAACAAGCAAGTCTGTTTGCAAGCCCTCTGTTCTCAAGTTCTCAAGTCTGCCTTTGAGTCCAATGTGTTACTTTAAGAAACCAGAGCAGAGCCTCTAGCACTTATAAAAGCCTTTAGAAAAATGCCTGATCTTTTCTGAATTGACCATGTCTTAAGCAATCTGAAATATCTCATTCCTTTATTACTCAGAATGACAATAGTTCAGCAAATGTCTCCACTTGGACTCAACACCGATTAAGTATTAACTAAGCTTAACTAAGGCTTAACAACAGAGTTTGTCTCAGAAATTGCACTGACCAGGTTGACCCTTGCCTGCTGTACTTGTATCCACCAAACAATCCACTGGAAGCCTTGCACTGGTGGCTTGTGCCTATAATCCTGGTCTGTGGTTCAAAGCCAGACCAGGCAGGAACATCTGTGAAACTATCTCCAAAAAGCCAGAAGTGGAGGTGTAGCTCATGGTAGAATACCAGCCTTGAGCAGAGGAAACCATGGAAGAGAATATGGACCTGAATCCAAGCCCCAGAATCAGGAGAGAGAGAGAGACAGAGAGGCCCACTTAAATGAGTTGGAAGGAATCAAAGACACTTTAAAAAAGAAAGAAAGAAAGAAAGAAAGAAAGAAAGAAAGAAAGAAAGAAAGAAAAAAAAAAAGAATCCTTTCTTTCTTTTCTTTTTCCAGTCCTGGGGCTTGAACTCAGGGCACTATCCCTGAGCCTCTTTTGCTCAAGGCTAACACTCTACCACTTGAGGATCATTTCTGGCTTTTTCTGTTATGTGGTGCTGAGGAATTGGACCCAGGGCTTCATGCATGCTAGGCAAGCACCACTAGGCCACATTCTCAGCCCCAAGAATCTTTTTTTTTTTCAGGGGGGGGTCAGTTGTGGGGCTTGAACTCTGGGCACTGTCCCTGAGCTCTTCAGCTAAGGTTAGTGCTGTACCATTTGAGTGACAGCACCACTTCTGACTTTTTCTGTGTATGTGGTACCAAGGAATTGAATCCAGGGCTTTGGCGGGTTAGGTAAGCACTCTACCACTAGACCATCCTGGCCCCAGTAATTTATTTTTTAATAGATTAAATCTTACTTAGCTGAGACACACAAAGGGCTATTCTGCTAGCTACTAGCTATGCATTACCCATTCTCATTCCCAGATATTCACTTTGGATCTCTGCTACATAGAGAAGAAAGCAATCTGGCTGGGTGCTGGTGGCTACATCTGTAATCCTAGCTACTCAGGAAGCTGACATCTGAGGATCAAAATTCAAAGCCAGCCCAGACAGGAAAGGCCATGAGGCTCTTATCTCCAATGAACCATCAGAAAACCGGAAGTGGAACTGTGGGTCAAAGTGGTAGAGCAAAAAGCTAAGGGACAGCTAGGTGCCGATGGCTCACGCCCATAATCCTAGCTACTTTGGAGGCTGAAACCTGAGAATTGCAGTTCAAAGCCATCCCAGCCACTAAAGTTCCTGAGACTCTACAGAAAACCAGAAGTGCTGTGGCTCAAGGGGTAGCGCAGTAGCCTTGGGCTAAAGAGCTCATGGAAAGCACCCAGGCCCTGAGTTCAAGCCCTACAAAAAAGAAAAAGTGAACTGTCTTTGGTCCTTGACTCTCACTGAGCCTTATTTCAGTCATCCACAGAGAATGGCAGTTCTTCCAGCATCGAGAGGACTGAGTCTCCTATGTCCCTTTACAAAGAATGATGTGGTACTTCAAAGCAGTGAGTGTCCTGTGGGTGGCCTTCCTGCTTCTGGCTGATTTATACTGAAGCTTAGCAACTGCCTTTGTGGACTTGGTTTCAAGCAATATATTTATCTGACCTTTCTTTGAATAGACAAGTCTACAGTAGCTCAGAGAAAAGCAGGATCTTCCATGTAGGGCAGAGCCATATGGATGAGCTGCAGGAATTCCGGAGTGTCTTCATCTTTGATCCCTTAAGTCCTACAACTGGGTTCAGTAAGTCCAAGACTGATGGAAAGCAGACAGGTGTCTTAAGGCTGAATTCATGGTGCAGACTCTTTAGCAAGTCATCCTTCTAATGCCTTAACACAGGATCACTCTGACAGCCCCTCAGGTCAACCAGAGTGCATGATAAGGCCAAGCATTGTGTGAAGTTTGTTGCTAGAAGAAGCCTATGTTGATACGGGGCCTTGGGGAGTAGCAACAATGCAGCAGTGGTAAGTGAGGAGGACACATGCCCTGAAAGGCCAGAGCCTGGATTAGGCACTGGTGGCTCATGCTTGTAATCTTGGCTACTCAGGAGTCTGAAATCTGAGGATTATGGGTGAAAGCCAGCTGGGAAAGGAAAGAAGAGATTCTTATCTCCAGTTTCCACCTGAAAACTGTGGGTCAAAGTGGTAGAGCCCTAGCAGCAAAAGCTCAGGGACAGTGCCTAGGCCCTGAGTTCAAGCCCCATAATGGACAGGAAAATAAATAAATAAATGCCAGAGAGCCTGTGGTTGGCAAGGCCATAAAAGATAGAAAAAATGGGGAGAGACCAGATCTAGGCTGGTTTCTTCCTGTGAGGCTACATTTGCTCTCAGATAAGGGGGGTCCTCATTAGTCAGTAGCCCCAGCTCTGTGTCTTGTATTATTTTGTGGATCAAATCCTATCTCTAAGATACACTGTAATACTACCAGGCTGGTGGCTCACGCCTGTAATCCTGGCTACTCCTGAGGGAGTAGTGTGTGTGTGTGTGTGTGTGTGTGTGTGTGTGCCAGTTGTGATCAGCCCAGAAAGGAAATTCTGTGACACAATTGTCTCCAATTAACCAGCAAAAACCCAGATATGGTGCTCAAGTGGTACAGCACTAGCTTTGAGCAAAAAAAAAAACTAAGGGACATTGCCCAGGCCCATAGTTCAAGCCCCAATAATATCAAAGGAAATAAAAATGCTACTGCCCCCATAATGTAAACTGAAGTGTGACAGGAGGCTCAGTCAGGTGGGACCTGTGGAGAAAATGACAAAAAGCAGGCTGCAGGATCTCTCCTCCTGGAATTTTCTCCTATAAGACTGCCCCCCCAGCAGGAACTCCCCCTTCTCTCCAGAGCCTCTCAAACTTGGACTTGGGTGTTAATAGCACCACCTTGCTCCAATGGTGGGATATGAGGTAAGATGAACGCTGTTTTGCTTCTGATTTCTTCCTCTCAGATGAAGCCTGCTCTCCAGGATGGCTTCAGATTAGGAAAAGCCAGAGTCACAAGGCAAAACTATTATTCCTTAAAGGGTGCTGTTTGGGAGATACAAGAGTTCAGAGGTTTTGCCCCTGGCCTTTGTCTTGTCCCTCTAAATAACCAGCTATGTTCCAAACTGGGCAGCTTCATTGAACGTGTCCTTGTCAAGGTGTCACTTCCAATTTGGATGTGCAGGATGGTGTCTAGATAGTGTTGAGGAATGAGGACTCTGGGCACAAGGACAGGAGCAGTAAAAAGGTGCCAGGTTGGAAGAGCAGGAGGAAACTTCAAGCCTCAGAGAAGGTGAAGTCTAAGAGTGTATAACATTTATTGAAGTGTCCTGATCTTTTACAGGCTGAATAAGTTATGTGATCGGGAGCTTTTTTATTGATCAGTTTTCTTTTCGTGTGTGTGTGTGTGTGTGTGTGTGTGTGTGTGTGTGTGTGTATGAATGAATACTAGAGCAGCTTGAACTCAAGGCCTGGGCACTGTCCCCACTTTTGTGCTCAAAGCTGTCTGTCTACCACTTGAGCTATCGCTCTACTTCTGTCTTCCTGCTAGTTAGCTGGAGATAAGAGTCTCAGGAACTTTCCTGCCCAACCTCAGATCTGTCTCCTGAATAGCTAGGATTACAGGAGTTAGCCACCAATGCCTGGTGTGTGTGTGTGTGTGTGTGTGTGTGTGTGTGTGTGTGTGTGTGTGTGTGTGTGTGTGTGTGTGTGTCTATGTGCATGAACATGTCTACACTGATACTGAGGCTTGAAATCAGGGCCTCATACTCTTGCTTGGCTTTTTCACACAAGATTAGCACTCTACCACTTGAACCATAGCTCTGCTCCTGGCTTTTTGTTAGTTAATTGCAAAGACAAGCCTCATGGACTTTCCTGCCTGAGCTGGTTTTGAACCATGATCCTCAGATCCCAGCCTCCTGAGTATCAATGGCTTTAGCCATTGGTACTGGCTAAAGGATCCATTTTAACATGGAGTTAGCTGCCTGAGAATCTCTCATGCTTTTAACTTTTGGGTCCCTTGTTTTCCTCTCTTAAACTGAGTGCCTTCTTCAAAGATGTTTAAGAGCAAGACACTTAAACAGGATACAGTAACACAAATATGGCAAGGAAAACAATGCAGGAGGTCTCTAGAGAGAAGCATTAGCTAAAATAGGTCAATTAGGGCCACTGTTGGGTGCCAAGGAATGCTGTCTTGTTAATGGACATCCTGGATGAGGCTTTCTGAAGTTTCTCTCCAGAAGTGAAATTAAAATCACACAAGGAAAATGTTCACAGTTGGAGCTCGATGTTCTTGAACTGATTGAAAGATGAAGTGGACACGCCAACATTTTGAAACAGCAATTGTTTCTGTAATTAACTGCAATTAACTGGTATAAATGTCTGTTTTTCTTCACCTAAGACTGATTGAAATGCTAAGACTTTCTGAAAAAAATCTCCATCTGATTTATCTTCACATTATAACTAAAAACCTCACTAATGTATTCAGACTTTGAAGATTATAAACTGGCACAGAAAGTCTAAGTTCAAGGTGACCACATCAGAATAATTGGGAGGAAACCACACCTCTGTAAAATAGAGCCCACTGGGGTCCAGTGTTTACACCTATAAACCTAGCTAGTTAGGGGGCTGAGATCTGAGGATCACGATTGGAAGCCACCCTGGGCAGGAAAGCCTCTGAGACCTTTTTCTTTTGTCAGTCGTGAGGCTTGAACTCTGGGCCTGACCACTGTCCCTGAACTCTTCAGCTCATGCCTAGCACTCTACCACTTGAGCCACAGCACCACTTCTGGGGTTTTTTTAAAATTGTGTTTTGGGATTTTTTTTTTTTTTGCCAGTCCTTGGGCTTGTACTCAGGACCTGAACACTGTCCTTGGGCTTTCTCAAAGCTAGCACTTTGCTACTTGAGCCACAGCACCACTTCCATTTTTTTTTTCTATGTATATGGTATCGAGGAATTGAACCCAGGTCTTTGTGCATGCCAGGCAAGTACTCTGCCACTAGGCCAAACTCTCAGCCCCCCCACTTCTGGTTTCATGGTAGTTAAATGAAGATAAGAGTCTCACAGACTTTTGTGCCGGGGCTGGCTTTGGACCTTGATCCTCAGATCTCAGCCTCCTGGGTAGCTAGGATTACAGGCGTGAGCCACTGGCACCCAGTCTGTGAGTCCCTTAATGCCACTTAACCTCCAAAACAGCTAGAAGTGGGCTGTGGCTCGGCTTTGGTGCTTTGAGCACAAAAGCTCAGAGACAGCACCCAGGCCCTGAGCTAAACCCCAGTACACACACACACACACACACACACACACACTCCACAAAGAAGAAAAAAAAGAGAGCCCAGGGCAGCTCAATGGACATCACTTCTAAACCACATACCTTGCATTTCCACAACAGAAATTACATCTAACAATGGCTTATCCCTGAAAAAAAAAAAAAAGATTGACTGAAAGTGATAACCAACCTGCAGACTCCAAAACTGAGAATGTTAATTAGCTTTTAGCTTTTTTTTTTTTTTTGCTAGTCTTGGGGCTTGAACTCAGGGCTTAATCACTGTCTTTGGACTTTGTCCGTGAGCCACAGCACCACTTCTGGTTTTTTTTCTATGTATGTGGTACCGAGGAGTCAAACTAGGGTCTTTGTGCATGCTAGGAAAGCATTCTACCACAAGGCCAAAGTCCTGGCCTTAACTTTTTTTTTTTTTTAAAAAAAGGACTATAGTTTGAACTCAGAGTCTAGAACTCACTCAGCTAGTGCTCTACCACTTGAGCCATGCCTCTAGTCCAACTTTTTGCTGGGTATTTTGGAGATGGTATCCTTAGACTTTTTTGCCCTTGAATTACAGCCTTCCATGCCTCAGCCTCCTTAGGAGTTAGGATTGAATGAGTGAGCCACTAATGCCTGGCTCTAATGGCTTTTGGGGGGTGGGGCGGAGGACAGTCCTTGGGCTTGAACTCAGGACCTGGGCACATGGGTCCTTGGACACATTTTGCTCATGGCTAGCACTTTGTCACTAGAGCCACAATGCTGCTTCCAGCTTTTTCTGTGTATGTGGTACAGAAGAATCAAATCCAGAGCTTTGTGCATGCTAGGTGAGCACTCTACTACTCAGCTACCTTCCCGGCCCCTCCAATGCCTTTTATTTTAAGTACATTCTTTATGATAATATTATTATGTTTTTAAAATTAATTTTTTGTTTATGTGATACCAAGGAATTGAACCCAGGGCCTCCTGAATGCTAGGCAAGCAGTCTACTACTAGGCCAAGCTCCTGGGCCTTCCATTAGCTTTTGTAAAGAACATTTTTACATGGACTGGGAGTGTGGCCTGGTGGTAGAGTGCTCACCTAGCATGTACAAAGCCCTGGGTTCAATTCCTTGGTACCAATTACACAGAAAATGCCAGAAGTGGTGCTGTGGCCCAAGTGTTAGAGTGCTAGCCTTGAGAAAGCTCAAAGGACAGTGCTCGGGTCCTGAGGTTAACCTCTAGGATTGGCAAAAAGAAAAATATATAAAGGCACGAAGGCTCAGGTTTGATTCCTCAGTTCCACAAACATAGAAAAAAAAAACAAAGGGCTGAAAGTGGTGCTGTGGCTCAAGTGGTAGAGCTCTAGCCTTGAGAAAGCCCAAGGACAGCGCTCAGGGCCTGAGTTCAAGCCCCAGGACTGGCAAAAATAAATAAATAAATAGAACATTTTTACAGATCATAATCAATCTGGAAATAGATAAAAGAATAATAAGAAAAAAAATCTTCAGACCGGGAGCGTGGCCTAGTAGTAGAGAGTTTGCCTAGCACACACAAAGCCCTGGGTTCAATTCCTTGGTACCACATGCATAGGTAAAGCTGGAAATGGAGATGTGGCTCAAATGGTAGAGGACTAACCTTGAGAAAGCTCAAGGACAGTGCCCAGGCCTTGAGTTCCAGCCTCAGGACTGGCAAAAAAAAGGAAAAAAATTTTCATCATATCTCACCATAGAGAGAGAATCATTGGGTTCTTTTTTTGCCTTTCTTACATACAACCTTCAATTCATATTGGATATTCTTTCATCATTCATCTTGTGCCTGTACTGGGGCTTGAACTAGGGCCTGAGCACTGTCCCTGAGCTTTTGTTCTGAAAGTTATCACTCTACTACTTGAGCTACAGCTCCACTTTCAACTTTTTGGTGGTTAATTGGAGAATCTCACAAAATTTCATGCCCAGCCAAGTTTTGCATATAGAGATCCTCAGATTTCAGCCTCCTGAGTACGATTACAGGTGTGAGCCACCAGCTCCTAGCTTTGTATGTTTACTTGTAATGTTGTAATACACGTATTTATAGCCTTGTTTTTCTTTATGATATTCTTAGTATTTAACATTTCATAAACATTTTAAATATTCAGATAAATTCTCATTATATGTACAAACTTCTGCTGACCATCCTTTTATTATTAAGCACATAAGGTAGTCACTGGATTTTGCTGTTATACCAATATGGAAAGGGCAATTTGTTGTAAAAAATTTTCCATGCACGTAAAACTTTATTGGAACTTTAAAATTTATTTTATTTTATTATGTGTTTTTGTGTCAGTACTAGGGCTTCAATCCAGGATGTTGAGCTTTTTCTTGGCTTTTTCACTCAAAGCTGGTGCTCTACCGCTTGAGCCACAGCTCTACTTCTGGCTTTTTGCTAGTTAGTTGGAGATAAAAAGTCTCCTAATTTTCCTGGGCTGGTTTCAAACAGTGATCCTCAGATCTCAGCTTCTTGAGTAGCTATGATTGTATGTGTGAGCCACCAGCCCCTGACTAAAAAACCGTCTTTTTCTCCTCCTCCTCCTCCTCCCCCCTTTCCTCCTCTCCCCCTCCTCTTCCTCCTCCCCCTCCTCCTCCTCCTTTTTCTTCTTTTTTCTGGGAGGGGTGGTCGGTTGTGGGGTTTGAACTCTAGGCCTGGGCGTTGTCCCTGAGCTCTCCAGCTCAAGGTTAGCACTCTACCACTGAGCCACCTTGACACTTCCTGATAAAACTCCCTGTGGGTGAAATATCCTGGGCCAAAGATGAGAATGGTTTTGTGGGCTTTTTTGAAGCTTTTGGCTTATACTGATAATTGCCCTCAAGGAACAGGGCAAGAAACTAACCATCGCAATCTGCAGTCCCCACCAATATGGAACATCAACTCTGAAATTAAACATGTGGAAAGTCCAGTCGACATTTCCTAGAAGAAACAGATCCTCTGGATAAATCTCAAATTCAAGTATCTAACTATACTTCCCAGCCAAGGTGAGAACACATGGAGACCCTTGCCAGGGACAACTCCATCAAGTAGTTCAAGTTTTACCATGAGCACCAGGGAAGAGACAGGCTGCTGTGTCTATGAGGACCTGTACATGCTGGTTAATCTCTCCCTCTCTCTGTGACTTCTAGCTGTGTTGACCAATGATGGACATAAGGTGACCCTAAAGGAGATAGAAGACTGGAATTTAGTGGAACTCATGGTAAATGAAGAAATCGTCTTCCAATGCAACATTAAGGACTTGGAGTTTGGTGCGTGAGATTTGCATACAGCCCTCTGCCTCTGATCAGTGTATCATGCCTGAGGAAGTTGTTTTTGGTTTTTTGTGCTGGTCCTGGGGCTTTAACTCAAGGTCTAGGCTCTGTCCCCAAGTGTTCTTGCTTGACACTAGCACTCTACCACTGGAGCCAAAGTCGTACATCTAGCTTTTTGGTGGTTGGATATAAGAATCTCACAAGCTTCTGTGTTGGGCTGACTTTGAATCTTGAGCCATGATCCTCAGATCTCAGCCTCCTGAGGAGTGAGGGTCAAGGGCATGGGCCACCAGCCCAGGCTTGTTTTAAGTTCATATACAGAGGCTTATGCCCTGTCGCATCTGAAAAAGAGCCTCACAAGCCATAGGTGGCAAAGGGCAGAGCTAATTGCCAGAACTCTGGAAACAGTTGTTTGTTGGTTGTGTTTTATTTTTTATTTGTGTGTGTGTGTGTGTATGTGTGTGTGTGTGTGTGTGTGTGTGTGTGCGCACATACCCATCCTACAGTTTGAGATCAGAGCCGGGGTGCTGTCCTTTAGCGTTTATTTTATCTGCTCAAGACTGAAGCTCTCCTTTTTGAGCAACAGACCCATTTCCTGAATGTTGGAAACAAAAGAGGAAAGAAAATGAAGCTAAGGCTAGATGTCATATGTATGTGCTGAAACTTAAGGACAATTGTTTTTAGTACTTTCGTGTTGTATGTTTTATTTTTCTTTTCTTTTTTTTTTTTTTTTTTTTGCCAGTCCTGGGCTTGGGCTCAGGGCTTGAGCACTGTCCTTGGACTTTCTCAAGGCTAGAGCTCTACCACTTGAGCCTCAGCACCACTTCCGGCTTTTTGCTATGTATGTAGTACCGAGGAATCAAACCCAGGTCTTCATGCATGCTAGGCAAGCACTCTACCACTAGGTCAAACTCCTGGCCCTTTATTTTTATTTTCTTTCAAAGTGATTTTTTTTTTTGTCTAAGACCCAGACTCAAACTCAGCATCTGATGCTTTCACTCCTTGGTTGGCACTCCACCACCTGAGCCATGCCTCCAGTCTGTCAAAGTGATTTTTATTTAGCTTGTACATTCTATCCAGACTTGCTGCCAGCAGTGCAGGACATTATCAGCAATGTTCTAAAGATTTCTTTGCTCTGCAGGGTTTCTGGCCTAGGAGATTGACACAGTGCAATTTGCCTGTGCTCAAGAGTAAGCTTTTGCAATCTACTAAGACTCTTAAAACTAGTTAACATTTTGTATGTCTTTAAAACTCACTACTAGGGGAGAGGGAGGCATGGTGCGGTTGGTAGAGTGCTAACCAGTGAAAGCATCAGGTACCAAGTTTGAGTTCTAGTCTCGAATCTAAAAAAATGCAATGCTGGTAGAAACTAAGGTATATTTCATAGAACATTATATTTTGCATAATATTAGCCAAAAGCAACTTTTACATTTTTCTAGGAGGTGATGGTCAACTGGACCCACTGTGTGAAAAGGCCAGGATCGCAGTGCTAAATGCTTACTGACGTCCTCATGGAGCCAGCAGAGCGGACATCAGCTTCCCTGGCCTTGTGGGCACAAAGACCCTGAGTCCAACCAGCCAAAGCAAGCTGTGCCCTATCTCTGCCTGCACAGCCTCAGGTTGCCACCCGCGCACAGGGGCTCTGAAAACAATAAAACCACATCACTCGCAGCATTTCTCAATCTCGATCCATAGGGAGAGCCCTCTAATATTAGGTACACATTGAGCTGAAGGAAATAATAAAATGTAATCTAATAACAGAACGCCATCCCTTACTAATAATGCGAAGTTGCCAGAAGCATTTGCAATTCCATTCTACAGGAAGTGAAGCTCTAGAATCAGCTACAATTAAAAAGGCCTTTGAAAATCAGAACAGAAAGCCAATGTGAGTACAGTATTTGGAAACCTGGCTATTACTATAAATGTATTTCTTTTCCCCATTGAAATAAATAATTTAAACTGCTAACATAAAATTAACTAAAAAATCAAATCTTCATGGAAGTGGCGCTATTGCTCAAGTGGTAGAACACTAGTCTTGAGCTGAAGAGCTTAGGGCCAGTGCCCAGACCCAGAGTTCAAGCCCTACAACAAAAAAATAACAACAACAACAACAATAATAATAATCAGTTATTCTCATTTAAAATAAGACACACCTGTAATCTTAGTTACTCGGGAGGCTGACATCTAAGGATCTCTCTGCAAACCCAACCCAGGCAGAAAAGTCCAGGTTGTCTTTTTGCTGGTTATCTCCATAACCAGCAAAAGATAGAAGTGGAGCTGTGACTCAAGTAGTAGAGCACATCCTTAATTGAAGAAGCTAAGGTACATTGCCCAGGCCCTGAGTTCAAACAAGCCCCAGAATTGGGGCAAAAGAATAAAATAAATAAAAATAAAGGGCCAGGTTCCACTGGTTCATGCATAATCCTAGGGCTGAAATCTGAGGATCACAGTTCAGCATGAACCTAAAAATTTCTGTTCAAAAGCAACTGGGAGGGCCGGGAACATGGCCTAGTGGTAGAGTGCTTGCCTAGCATACACAAAGCCTTAGGTTCAATTCCTAAGTACCACATACACAGAAAAAGCCAGAAGTGACACTGTTGCTCAAGTGACAGAGAGCTAGCCTTGAGCAAAAAGTGTCCAAGGACAGTGCCCAGGCCCTGAGTTCAATCCCCAGGACTGGCAAAAAAAAAAAAAAAGAAGAAAGAGAGAAAAAAAGAAAGAAAGAAAGAAAGAAAAGAAAAAAGCAGCTAAGGCAGAAAAAGTCCTTGAGACTCTCAAAAAAGAACAAAAAAGAAGTGGAGCTGTGGTGGAGCACTGGCCTTAAGCAAAAATAAATAAATACATAAATAAATAAATAAATAAATAATAAAATCTCAGTAATAGAATGCAGCCCTGAACACACACATTTTTTTATTTTATTTATTTTTTATTTTATTTATTTATTTTTATTGTAATTAGTAAAAGGGTTACATGATATTTGCCAGATAGAAGGTGCATTAGTTCACATACATTGATACCCTTTCACATGTCTTGGTACCCATTTCCCTCCCCCCCCCACACCCCCCACCCGTCTTGGTTTTCCCCCCTTCCCTATCAAATTTCAAATATCCAAATACAAATAAATTCAATATATCAGATAACAAAGTGAGATACTATACCAATATGAGATAACCAAGGGACAGCAAAGGAGATGAGAGACAACATAGTACATTAAGGACAACAATCATTCATTATATGG
The DNA here is from genome assembly GCF_031878675.1 of Megascapheus bottae. Classification (NCBI taxonomy): domain Eukaryota; kingdom Metazoa; phylum Chordata; class Mammalia; order Rodentia; family Geomyidae; genus Megascapheus; species Megascapheus bottae. Next base: position 59,349,116 of record NC_143523.1, on the reverse strand, counting down.
CTTTTGTTTCAATATCCTGGAGGTCCTTTCAATTAGCTTCACATTATATGGCCTTATGAACACACACATTTTTAAAGAATAGTATGTGCCTTTATTTTTTCTTTCTTTCTGCTTTAGGCAATAATGGGTCGTTCTGAAGAGAACAGGTTTGGTGCCTTCCAGAAAAATGACAGAATCCCAACAGAAGCTGGGCCTGTGCTAACAGAATAGTGTGTGCAGGGTTTGAAGCCTCCAAGCCCTCCCTCCCATTGCCTGGGGCAGCGCAAACCCTCCGGCACCCATATTGCAAAGGCCAACAGGGAGTTCATGAAACCAGTAAGCAACCCAAATTTCTTCTTCGTGTGATCAAGTAGAAGATATCATTCAAAAACCCCAGCCCAGGCTTTGCTTTTCAGAGTTGCTCACTTAGAGCTCTCTGGAATACTCAAGGGAGAGTGTTGTCTGTGTGTGTGCTGGTCCTAAGGCTTAAACTCAGGGCCTGTCTCTGAGCTTTATTTTATTTATTTATTTATTTATTTATTTATTTATTTATTTATTTATTTATTTTTGTGGGTCATGAGGCTTGATCTCAGCCTCTGTAGCTCTATCCTTGAGCCAAGCCCCATTTCCTGCTTTCTAGAGGTTAATTGGAGATAAGAGTCTCAGGTCCTTTTGTGCCCAGGCTGGCTTTGAACCTTGATCCTCAGATCTCAGCCTCCTGAGTAGCTAGGATTACAGGTGTGAGCCACCGTGCCTGGGGCTGTCTCCGAGCTTTTGTGTTCAAAGTTAGCACTGTCGAGGTCCTTCATTCCCAGTCCCTCTTGAGGAGGGATGGGAAAAGCACACCCCAACCAGTCCAAGCCACGAGAGGAGAGGGCCCACTGTCCTCCCGCACTCAGCCTTGCTTCTCCGGAGCATGAACAGAAATGCCACGCAGCTTCATCAAGGCAGGAATCTCTCTCTAAAACTCCCCTCCTTATATTGGGTGCGGGAGCCTATCAGCACAACAGGTGGGCGGGATAAAGAGGTCCACTTGTTTACCCCTACTACAGGTCTCAGCAGAAAGTTATTAGACACGGCATTACTTGGCCCCCAACAAGCACTTTGCCACTTAAACCACATTTCTATTTCTGGATTTTGGGGAGTTAATAGGAGATAAGAGTCATATAGCCTTCTCTATAAGGGGTGGCTTCAAACTATCTGCAATCCTCAGATCTCAGCCTCCTGAGTAGCTAAGATTATATGCATGAGCTGTTGGCGCTGCCACCTAGCTTGACTCTCATTGTTTCTAGTAACCCCAGACTTAGCTCCTTTCATCAGAGGCCAGCTGCAGTTACATGGATGTAGCCTTCCATCTTGATATCAATATGAACATCTAAAAAGAACTACATTTTCATTAAGGGAAAAATATAAGTAGTGGTAAAGTACAAATTTAAAACCATTTGAGTATATTTTGTTTTAGGTTTCTTTTATTTATGCCCAAAAGAAAGCATTTGTAAAAGTTGATGTTAGCCATGCAGAATCACCTTATCTGTACATAATTGTAGATCTTTTTCCTCTCTTTTATTATTTTACTTAGAAGTACTGGGAGTGAATCCAGGACTGCACACTTGCTAAGCAAGAACACTAGCACTTGAGCTATACTCTCAGCCCAAACATCATGTGTTTTTATAATTAGCATATATTACTTTTACAAAGCTTCATTGCAATATCTACACATGCCTATAAGTACTTTGATCAGATTTACCCTGTCTGTTGCTCTTTCTTATCTCTCCTCCATTTTGTCAATGTTAATGGGTTTCACCTTGTATTTTCATATTATACATATAAAACACTTCTATCATAAGCAAATCCCTGTCAGTCTCTCCTGTTGCCCTTCTACTTCCCAATACTCAGCACCGCCTTTTATATTTATGTCACTTGTTCCATTTCTACCTTCTGTTTATGATAGAAAATGTGTCGTCTTTATGGGCCTACTTCATTTTGCTTACCATGATGGTCTCCAGTTCTATCCATTTTCCAACAAATGACGTAAACTCATTCTTCTTGATGGATGAATGGTCCTCCATTGTATATCTATACATTGCATTGCCTATATCCATCCAGCTGATGGACACCTAGCATTTAGTCTTACACCAGAAACGTCTTCCTCCTCATGCATAAATGTGCACAAGGGGCCATCTCAGTCCATTTTGCATTGCTATAACTCAGCGTCTCCCACTAGGTAACACATAAAGAGAAGAAGTTTATTTCACTCACAGTTCTGGGAACTGGTAAATCCCAGTGGCATGTTGCCCTCAGCTGGTAAGGGCCTACCGGTGAGCCACACATGGCAGATGGCCTGGCACTAGGGAGAGGAAGTTAGATACAAAGGAAAGTCCAGGCTTGGGCTTTGGTCACCATCCCCACCCTGAAGGGAACTCCCACCTTCCTGGGAGAGGACCCCCAGTGTCTTCAGTTTGATGTTAGGGTTACCCTCTAACCCTGGCATGACCCAGCCATCCCCACATGCTCTGCCTCCTATAGATCCCATCATCATTCAACACCATTACACTGGGGCCAAGCTCCCAGCACTTGTTCCTTAAGGGGGAAAAAACCATATCCAATCACAGCAGAAGAGATTTTCAAATTGATATTTAAATAAATATTTCATAAATAGATAAATATTTAAAATAAAATGACAACTTGGGGCTAGAGAATGTGGCTTCATGGTAGAGTGCTTGCCTAGCATATATGAGACCCTTGGTCATGATTCCTTGGTACCACATGAATTCTTTTCTTTTTTAAGTTGAAAAAAATAAAATACAACTTTGGCACAGAAGCCATCTACCTATATGATCTAACTCCATAGCTTGAGGAGATGCGCCATCACCCTCTGCCTTTGGTCTCTTTCACCTCCCTTTGTCCTCCCTGAGCTGGCACCCTGTGCAGAAGGAGGCAGGCCAGCTTGCTCCCCAGCAAGACAAAGCAAGCCAGACATCCGGGTGCCTTTTAATGCTTTTAAAACACCACTTAATTAAATCACATTTTAAGTTTTAGAAGATGACAAATGAATGTCACTTGGAGTGGAATTTTTTTTTAACTGTCTTGTTCGAATGACATTAGACGCATAGCTCTGTCTCAATAGCTTTCAAGTGAAATTTAGACTCTCTAAATGTTTATTGTTGTGCTTAAAACTTTTTTTTTTTGCCAGTCCTAGGCTTGAGTCAGGGCCTAAGCATTGTCCTTGGACTTTCTCAAGGCTAGAGCTCTACCTCTTCAGCCTCAGCACCACTTCTGGCTTTTTTTTTTTCTATGTATGTGGTACCGAGGAATCAAACCCAGGTCTTTGTGCATGCTAGGCGAACATTCTACCACTAGGCCAAACTCTCTGCCCCATGCTTAAAACTTTTTAAAGAGTAGATTTTTAGGATGTCTTTCAAGCTACTGCTGGGGTAGGAAGTGGGGGTCTGACCGGCTATAACTGCCCCTCATGTTAGGTTTATTATTTAAAAACCCAATTATATTCAAACCCAGCCTGAGCAGAAAAGTCCCTGAAATTCTTTTCTCCAAGTGGCTCAAGTGGTACAGTACCAGCCTTGAGGGAAAGAACTAAATAAAGTACATTATCCAGGCCCTGAGTTCAAGCCCCAGTACCAGCACACAAAACACACACACACACACACACACACACACACACACACACACACACACTACCTAAAGTGAAAGCTATATGCCAGAGTACGGTGTTAAAATTCAGTTTTCATCAGTGGCTTACACCTGTGATCATAGCTGCTCAGGAGGCTGAGATCTGAGTAAGGCAGTTCAAAACTAACTCAGGCAGGAAAGTACCTGAGACTCTTATCTCTAATTAATCACCAAATGTAGCCATGGAGCAGTGGCTCAAGTGGTAGAATGCTAGCTTTGAGTAAGAAGGCACAAGCATGGCCAAGAGTTTCACCTGGTGGGAGAGTGCTTGCCTAGCATGCACAAAAACTCAGGTTCAGTTCCTAGGTACCACAGACACAGGTTCAATTCCTGGGTTCCACAGACACAAGTTCAATTCCTCAGTACCACAGACTCAAAAAAAGCCAGAAGTGGCTCAAGTGGTAGAGCTCTAGCCTTGAGAAAGCCTAAGGACAGTGCCCAGGCCCTGAGTTCAAGCCCCAGGACTGCCAAAAAAAAAAAAAAAAAAAAAAAACCTGTGTGTGTGGGAGGGACTCTCAGACTCCAGGGTAAATTGCAGGAACATTTCAGCCATGAGTTGGACACTGCAATGACCTTTGAACCCTCCACATCTAAGTTCTGGAACACATCTGGCAGATGAAATAACACTGGCACTTGAGTCTGAACCTCCCTTCTTTCAGACACTGCCTCCACTAGCAGACATTGAAGAATTACTGGGAAGGAAGATCTCAGGACATGTCTATGTCCTGTGGGGGCCAGGCTCCCAGAAACAGCACACCAGCTGGACTAAACCAGGTGAAAGACAAGAACATGGCAGTCCAGGTATCATAAGACATGGAGGAAGATAGTCCTTTCAAGGGATCAAGGAAAAGAAGGTGGTCGGGACCAGACACGCTCTTGCTCGCTGTGAGTTGTCCTCTTGAGTCTCCAGTGACAGATCGAGGGCTGGGAATGTCCTAACTGGTAGAGTACTTGCCTAGCATGCACTGAGTTTGATTCCACATAAACAGAAAAGGCCAGAAGTGGTACTGTGGCTCAAGTAGTAGAGTGCTAGCCTTGAGCAAAAGAAGCTCAGTGACAATGCCCAGGCCCTGAGTTCAAACCCCAGGACTGGCAAAAAAGAAAAGAGAGAAAGGGAAGGAAGGAAGGAAGGAAGGAAGGAAGGAAGGAAGGAAGGAAGGAAGGAAGGAAGGAAGGAAGGAAGGAAATGGCAGATGGCATAGTAAGTGTCATCTTTCTAGGTAAGGAGGGCAACAGCAGCTGCCTCACTCAGGAACAGTGCTATCCTTCATGTGCATGTGAGGGAGGAGACCTCGTAGTTATCAGTATTCTGGATTTTTCCAGAAAGGCTAGAATTCTGAGTTTATGTATTTCTAATTTAGCTGTTTCTGTGCATGCATCTGTGAGTGTGCACACCTGTGTGTGTGTGTGTGTGTGTGTGTGTGTGTGTGTGTGTATTGCACTGAAGACCTTGAACATGCTAGACATGAGATTCTACTACTGAGCTATACCTTCAACCCTCAAACTTGTTTCCAAACCAACTTGGGTAGTGGCCTTGTCTTCGTCTTTCACTTCATCTTGCTCAGACAGTGCCCTGCTCCTGGCAGACTCCTGTCTTTCCAAGATCAAACATCATGTCTTTAATTAAGTTACAGACTTCCGATAAAGAAATATTTGAAATTGATGTAGAAATTGCCAAACAATCTGTGACCATCAAGACCATGTTGGAAGATCTGGGAATGGATGATGGAGATAATGATCCATCTCCTCTACCAAATATTAATGCAGCAATATTTAAAAACAGGTCATTCCGTGGTGATGATCCTCCTGAGGATGATGAGAACAAAGAGAAGCATACAGATGAGATTCCTGTTTGGAACCAAGAATTCCTGAAAGATGACCATGGAGCACTTTTCGAACTTATTTTGGCTGCAGACTACTTAGACATCAAAGGGTTTGCTTGATGTCACATGCAAGACTGTGGCCAATATGATTAAGGGGAAAACTCCTGAGGAGATATGCAAAACTTTCAACATTAAGAATGACTTTCCTGAAGAAATGGGCCAGGAGTTTGGCCTAGGGGTAGAGTGCTTGTCTAGCATGCACGAAGACCTGGGTTTGATTGTTCGGTACCACATATATAGGTAAAAGCCAGATGTGGTGCTGTGGCTTAAGTGGTAGAGCTCTAGCCTTGAGAAAACCAAAGGACAGTGCTCAGGGCCTGAGCTCAAGCCCAGGACAGGCAAAAAAAAAATGACTTTACTGAAGAGGAAGAAGCAGGTACACAGAGAACAAGTGGTGTGAAGACAAGTGAACGTAACACTATAAGGATTGTTCCAAATACTAGTTGCACTGCTCTTTTTATAATATTAGACAAACAGTAGACAAATGCAACAGCACATCAATTGCATTAGTGTAATATTGTCTTCATTGCATGTGTAGTTTGAATACACATCCCAAACTTATGGCTGAGTTTCTTCTAGTCCCAGCTAAAGCTTCTCTTTTCTTTACTCTGAATAAAACAATATGGATTCTCTGGGAAAACAAAAACAAAAACAAAAACAATTGGCTCTTACTTCGCACTGGTGGCTCATGTCTGTAATCCTAGCTATTCAGGAAACAGTCTGAGGATTGCAATTCAAAGCCATCCCAAAAGGAAAGTCTGTTCAAGCCCCAAGATCATCACACACAGAGATGAATAAAACAAATCAATTGTCTCAAGTTTTAAATAAACACAATGCCAATTGAAAACCAAATACAGGTGGGTACTGGAGATTCATGCCTCTAATCTTAGTTACTCAGGAGGCTGAGATCTGAGGATCATGGTTCAAAGCCCACTGGTGCAGAAAGTCCATGAGAATGCCAAAAGTGAAATTGTGACTAGTAGTAGAGCACTAGCCTTGAGCAAAAGTTCAACAAGCATTCCCAGGCTCTTAGTTCAACCCCAGGACAGGTACACACACACACACACACACACACACACACACACACACACACACACTCTGAAGGCCTGGTAGGATGATCCTAGGCCTGTTTACCTGAAACCATTCCTGGTATGCTTTTGGTGTCACATCCTCATAAATCCCCTTCTCCCCCTTCCTGTGAGGCCTATGGCCTTCCTGTCTATAGGTGTGGTATCGGCAAGACTACTCTTGGTTCCTGTGAAACACTTGAATTGGAATGTACATCAGCAGAATTCTGGTCTTTGGCCCCTTGTATTCAGATTGAAACTGCACCACTGGTTCTTCTGGATCTCCAGCTTGCAGGAGCCAAGTGTGAAACTGCTCAGCCTCCAAAACTGTGTAAGCCAATTCCACCTCAATAGAGTTGGAGATTTAGGGAGACAGAGATATACAACTGGCCCTGTCTTCATCCCCAGAGATCTCCTTCCCTGTTTTGTCAACCTTGCTTCGAGCCCACTGGTCTATATGGCTATTGAGTTTCCACTATGAGGTATAGTTGCAGGCCATTGGAAAGAGGAAAAGCTGAAAGAAAGGGTTTGCTCCTCCTTCTTACAAATTCTCCAAAACACCTCACAATGCTTCATAAACATGGCCAAACCAAGCTACAGAAGGGATTAGGAGATGGATGCTGATGAAGCACACATGTAATCCTAGCTACTCAGGAGGCTGAGATCTGAGGTTCACAGTTCAAAGCCAGCTTGAGCAGGAAAGCCCGTGAAACTCTTATCTCCAATTAACCACCCAAAAGCCAGAAGTAGAGCTGTGGTTCAAGTGGTAGAGCTCTAGCCTTGAGCTAAAAAGCTCCAGGACAGAGTTCAAGCCTTATCACACACACACACACACACACACACACACACACACACACACACACACACACACACACACAGATTAAAAATTGGCGCCCGATGTTCAGCTAAGAAGCAGTGTTCTGCTAAAAAAAAAAAAAGATAAAAGAAAACCTTGTTAGAAAAATAGATGAAAGAGTCAATATAAAGAGTCAGACATCAAGATTTATATGAAAAAATTCTCATGACAAATTGACTGTAGAGATGAATGGGGTATTCTGATATAGAGAACAACTTGTGGAAACTTATAAATTATGTTTTAGTTGACTTTCCAAAAGAAAGAATCTTGTTATGTTTTTGTCATCTTTATTGACTACTATGTTAAGTGATATTCCTTTAAAGATAAAAAAACAAAAACAAAATGAACAGATTACAAAGATTATATCAAAAGATTATCAAATAATAGTAGCCAAAAGACAGAGCACAACCCACATGACAAACTGGAATGTAGCATATCATAAGGCGTTTTCTCAGTCACTCAGGAAGAGTGCTTATTACTTTTAAAATGCCAAAATTGGGGCCGGGAGTTTGGCCTAGAGATAGAGTGCTTGCCCAGCATGCACGAAGACCCGGGTTCGATTCCTCCGTACCACATACATAGAAAAAAGCCGGAAGTTGTGCTGTGGCTCAAGTGGTAAAGCTCTAGCCTTGAGAAAGTCCAAGGACAGGGCTCAGGCCCTGAGCTCAAACCCAAGACTGGCACAAAAAAAAAATGCCAAAATTGGATAACTCTCTGAAGGAAAGCTGGATTCATAACCACCTTTATTCTAGAATAAATCCCAGATGAATCAACTAGCTAAATACAATACATAAAATCACAAATGTGTAATTTTATAAACTTAGAATAAAGGCCTTGTCAATCATGGGCCTTGAACAATGTACAAATTTATTTTTTGCCAGTCCTGGGACTGGAACTTAGGGCCTGGGCACTGTCCTTGGGCTTTCTCAAGGTTAGCACTCTACCCTTTGAACCACAGCACCACTTCCAGCCTTTTTCTGTGTATGTGATACCAAGGAATAGAACCCAGGGCTTTGTGCATGCTAGGCAAGCACTCTACCACTAGGCCACGTTCCCCACCCCCTCTGTACAACTTTGAGCCACAGCACCACTTCCAGTTTTCTGGTGGTTAATTGGAGATACGAGTCTCCTGGATTTTCCTGCCAAGGCTGGCTTCAATCCTCAAACCTTAGATCTCAGCCGCCTGAGTAGCTAGGATTATGGGCGTGAGCCTCCAGCACCTGGCTAATAAAGGCCTTTCTAAGTATCACTCAAAACCTAAAGGAGAGAAAAAGAAGAAAGAAAGAAAGAAAGAAAGAAAGAAAGAAAGAAAGAAAGAAAGAAAGAAGACAACTCCACAAAAACACTTTATTGTAATAAAGATGATGTACAGAGTTTTGTAAATCAGGTAAAGAGTACATTTCTTTTGAGACAAAAATTTCTTTGGGACCCTCTCTTGCTCTCTCCCAGTTTTTTTCTTTCTATCCCCACCTACAAGTTGTATAGGTCATCTTCAACATAGTGTCTGAGGACCACTGCTACATTTGTTCACCCTTTGTCCTCATTTCTGTGCCTCTCCTTACATTCCCAAAGACATATAAACAAACAAAAAGAAAACAAAACAAAATTAGAAGGAAAAAAAGAAAATACCTCATAACCATTTCCTGAATTTCATTTCAGTAACTATTATTTTATATAATTAGATGCACACAGGCATTGCGCCTCTGTGCTCCTCTCCTAAGAGTGTCCTCCTTGGATCTCACTGTGTATGAATGCCTAGAGTCCTGTATCATTTGCCATGTTCCACTGTATTTTAGATCTAGCTTCTGTATATGAGAGAAAACCTGTACCATTTGTCTCTCTGAACGTGGCTTACCTCACTTAACATGATTTGTTCCAGGCCCATGCATTTTACTGCAAAGGACGCATTACTATTTTTTCTGATGATTGTGTAAAATTCCATTATGTGTAGATATCACAGTTTTTGGATCCATTCATCTATTGTTTCCACAACTTGGCTATTATGAATAGTGCTTATGTTCTTTGATAAGGAGAAACCAAAAGCTAAGAGCAAAGCAGGCATGGTGGTACATGCCTGTAATCTCAGTCCACTAACATAGAAGAATCACCAGATCAAGTCCAGCCTGGACTATGTAGTGATTCCCAAAGCAGCTTGGGATACATAGTGAGACCCTGTCTCAAAGGGGAGGGGGAGATCAGAAAGGAGGTGGACAGCAAGTAGAAGAAAAACTAAGATATATGGCAATGGAACCATTTTCAACTTAAATCTTTAATCTATACAGACCTCCCACAAATCAATAAAATCTTCCAAGAGGAAGAAAAAGGCAAAGGAAATGAAGAGGCCAAACAGAAAAGGATTTATAAACAATCCTTAAGCACAGGAAGAGATGTTTTGCTCATTCATAACAAGGTCAGTGAAAATGGATTGCACTTCACTATGGTGAGAACATGGGAAACAGTTCCACATTTATTGACAGAAACAACATAAATTGATTAAAATGAAGTGCTTTCACAACTTGATACTGTTGGTAAAAAATTAAATCATAGGGGGGTTATAACTCACAGGTGGGTGTAACCTCAGCTACTCAGGAGGCAGAGGTAGAAGGATTATGATCCAAGATTGGTCAGCAACAAAAGTGCAAGACCCAGGGTTGGAGATGTGGCTTAGTTGGTAGAGTGCCAGCCAATGTGCAATGTGTCAGGTACTGAGTTTGAGCTCTGGTCTTGCAAGGAAAAAGAAGGAAGGAAGGAAGGAAGGATGAAAGGGAAGTAGGAAGGGAGGGAGGATGAAGAACAAAGAAAGAAGCAAAGAAAAAAAGAAAGGCTTAAATGGTAAATCACTTGCCTAGCAAGTGTAATGTTCTGAGTTTAAACCCCAGGACCAACACCACCAAAAATGTTGAAAAATCCTTTGATTCAATATTATGTGTCCTAAAAATATGCACATGCAAACTTGCAGGAACAAAGAAATTTTACAACCTGAAAACAGAAGAAATTTACAGCTGCCCCATGTGCGCAGAGGTCTTAGGACACACTAGGGTTTGCCCAGGAAATGAAGGCCAGCCTCTTTGATGAGAATGGGAACGGCCTTTAGATTTGTTATGGAAAGACCTGTAAGTTATATTGCTTCAAATCAAAAGAGCATAGTATGGAAGAGGGTGCGTACTATGTTGCTACCTATGAAAGATCTGCATTAAATATCAAGCTAGGAAGCAGCTACTTTAGCCAGGGAGACCGGGTGGCAGTGGGGACAGCAGTGACAGCAACACCTTTTCACAACCTTGTATTTGAAACTTTGCATTTACATTTAAATTTGCACATATTGTATTACCTATTCAACGATAGGTAAATAAATAGGTAAAACAAAGCAGCTGGAATTAGCTTGACAAAGAAATGGGACTCTGGCATTGCAGAGACACACAAAACAAGAATCAACTGAAAAACATGTTTGGACGCATGAGAGGATTAAGTGTATACAGAAAAGTCCAGAGTCACTGGCCTTGAGATGCTGAGCGGGGCAGTGGCACATGCTTGGAACCTTAGCTAACGTGAAGGAAGCAAAGGTAGGAAGAGTTAGAGGCCAGCCCAGCTGCCCAGCAAAACCTTGTCAGAAAGAAGGAAGGAGGGAAGGAAAGAAGGGAGGGAGGAAAGAGAGAGGGAGGGAGAGAAAGAGGGAGGAAGCGAGAGAGGGAGGGAAAGAAAGGAAAGGAAAGGAAGGAAGGAAGGAGGGAGGGAGGGAGGGAGGGAGGGAGGGAGGGAGGGAGGGAAGGAAGGAAGGAAGGAAGGAAGGAAAGGAAAAACAGAAAGAAATAGAGAAAAAGAAAAAAGAGAAAGGAAGGAAGGGAGGGAGGGAGGGAGGGGAGGGAAGGGAAGGGAAGGGAAGGAAGGAAATAAATGATGTAGAAACAACTGTAAAACCACATGTAGAAAATAGACATTAATCCCAACCTTACACCAAATATAAAAATTAAAAGGTGGGTCTGGGAATGTAACTTAGTGGTAGAGTACTTGCCTAACATGCATGAAGCCCTGGGTTTGATTCCTCAGGACCATATACACAAAAAAAGGAAGAAGTGGCACTGTGGCTTAAATGGTAAAATGCTAGGCTTGAGCAAAAGAAGCTCACGGGCAGTGCCCGGGCCCTGAGTTCAAGGCAAAAAAAAGTGTAAGTAACACAAAATGGGCTTAAATTATAATGGTAATTATAATTTTTTAATTTTTATTTTTCATTCTTTATCGTTATTATAAGGTGATGTACAGAGGAGTTACTGCTACATAAGACAGATGAGTACATTTCTTCTTGGACACCCCTTCCCTCACTCTCTCCCAATTTTTCCCTCCCATTTCTACCTACAAATTGCATACTTCATCTTCAACAGGGTAAATCTTTTAAAACCTGGTATTTGGCAGTGATTTCTTACAGATGCTACCAAGAGCACAAGAAACAAAGCTTAAAATAGATAAATGGGATGTCATCCAGACAAAAACCCTTTGCCTTATCAAGAAAATAAACTCTATACCCTTTGTCTTGTATATGTGTACCTTTTCAATACCCTTTGCCTTTGTCTATCTGATTTAGGGAGCGGAAGGAGAAGCACAAAATGGTGAGAGAAAGGGTGAATACTAGTAGATATTTAGGTGACACTAAGTTGATAATGAACTACACAACTTGGTGAGGAGGGGAGATGGGAGGGATGAAAAAAGAAAGGAATGCATGACACCTTTCAAAAGTAAATGTATTCATTATCTGACATATGTAGCTGTAACCCCTCTTTAGATCACCTTTACAATAAAATTAACTTAGAAAAAAAGAAACTCCAAAAGCAAAGAATTTTTGCAAATCATATATCCAATGAAGTACTAGTATTGACTGTAAAAAGAACTCTTAGAACACAAGAATAAAAAGATAACAACATTTTAAAGTAGGTAAGGACTTGCATAGATATTTCTCCTAAGACTTGACCAATAAATGCATCATGCAAAAAAAAAAAAAAACCCACTCAGAGAGAAATGCAAGTCAAACCACAGGGATGAGCCATTTCACACCCTCCACGGTTCTCAGTAAAAAGTTGGAGCTGTGGTTTGGTGTGGCCTGAGGGTCTCCAAGGGGTCATATGCTCGAAGGCTTGGACCCAGTGGGAGGTCTTTAGGTCACTGGTCACAAGCTTTCATAAAGCACCCTTTATAGTGTCCCTTCAGAACTCTTTTGAAAGGACTGTTGTCAAAGCCTATGTGTATCCCAGCCCCGCTCTGTCTTCTGGATTGACAGGCAATCACTTGCTTGCCCCTACCACTGCCATATACCATGAAAGGGTCCTAGACAAACCTGTGTCATACTTTTTGAAACCTGAATGACCAAAATGGTGAGCCTTTCCTATTCATAAGTTAGGAACTGCCTCAGGCATTTATAGTAACATAAGGCAGACAAGATAAGTGAACTAGTAATGGTAAAGATGGAAAACATCAGAAGATCCATCCACTATGGTGGGAGTATTAAATGGGAAACCACTTTGGAAAGCAATCATTCCTCCTATTGGACTTCATTCCACTGACTCATCTGAGGCATGGACATACTTGATAAAATAACTGTAAGTGGAGGGAGTCAGGAGGGAAAAATGGGAGAAAGTGAGGGCGGGAAGGGGTGACATCATTCAAAAAACCAATGTAGCTGACTCACATAACTGTAACCCCTCTGTATACCAACTTTACAATAATAATAAAATAATAAGAATAAACCGTAGGTTTCAAATTGACCAGAAGATATCAATTGAGCTGACCACAAAGAAATGATAAATGTCTGAAGTGATAGATATACTAATTAGCCAGATTTGATCATTATATAGCACATGCTTGTATCAAAGCATCATATGTCTCCAAAGTATATGCAATTGTTATATTTCAAATAAAAATTGTGTTGCTGAGTATTGATAACTCCCACCTATATTCCTAGCTATTCAGGAGGCTGAGATCTAAGGATCATGGTTCAAAGCCAGCCTGGGGAGAAAAGTCTAAGATACTCTTATCCCAATTAACCAGCAAAAAGGCCTGGAGTGCTCAGGTGGTAGAGCACTAGGCTTGTTATAAAAAAGCCCTGAGTTCAAGGCCCAGAACTGGCCCAAAAATATAAATAAACAAATAAATTGTGCTGTGTGTATGTGTGCATATGTGTGTGTATGTGTGTGTGTGTGTGTGTGTGTATGCTTACACGTGCATACAGAGGTCCTGGGGCTTGTACTTAGGGTCTGGGAGCAGTCCCTTATCTATTTCATTTAAAGCTGACACTCAACACAGGGCTCACACAACTCTACTTCTGGCTTTTTGCTGGCTAATTGGAGATGACAGTCTCATGGACTTTCCTGCCTGGGCTGGCATCAAACTATGATCTTCAGATCTCAAACCGTTTTTTTTTTTTTGCCAGTCCTGGGCTTGAGCTCAGGGCCTGAGCACTGTCCTTGGACTTTCTCAAGGCTAAAACTCTACCACTTGAGCCTCAGCACCATGACTTCCAGCTTTTTTGTATGTATGTGGTACCAAGGAATTGAACCCGGGTCTTCGTGCATGCTAGGCAAGCACGCTACCACTAGGCCAAACTCCTGGCCCAGATCTCAAACCTTTTGACTAGCTATGATTACAGGTGGAAACCACTGGCACCTAGCCAATAATTTGTTTTTTAATTGCTAGGTGCTGGTGGCTTATGCCTGGTAATTCTAGCTACTCAAGAGTCTAAGACCTGAGGATTACAGCTCAAAGGTAGCCTAGACAGGAACATCCATGAGACTCTTATCTCCAATAAACTACCCAGCAAAAGCCAGAAGTGGAGCTGTGACTTAAGTGGTAGAGTACTAGCCTTGAGCAAAAGCAGCTTAGGGACAGTGCCTGAGCCTAGAGTTCAAGCCTCCTAACTGGCATCAAAATTTTTTAAAAAGTAGAAGGGATTTCTCGCTCCTGCCAGATGGTTCCCACAACTCTGCTGTCTTACCTTCCCAGTCCATTCCTTTCACCATGGTTTTTTACAAGCTCTGCCTAACCCTATCTCCATAGCAAACTGTCTCTGTTTTCTCCAGACAGCCAGTGCCCAACCCCTCTCTGATTCCTGACAACGGAAGCCATCCCAGGCTTTTGAATACATTCAAGAGTCCCCAACAATCTGAGAGCTACAATGGATACATTTTGCTTGGTGAGTAATAATTATGCATCTTTATGAAGTACAGAGCCGTGTTTCCATACGTTTATACACATGTATCAATCAAATTCTTATCCATCAGCTCACACATCTGTCATTTCTTTATGAAAAAGCATCCAGAGCTCTCTCTCTATTTCTCTCTTCTGTGTTGTGTTCTGCAATGCAAACAGTATTTCAGAGTGAAGGAGACCTCCTGGCCCCTGACTGGCTGGAGGAAAATCAGGGCTCAAATTCAGGTCTGGTGACCCAGAATAAGCTGAGAAAATGGCTCAGACAAGCTGATGACCGGGGAAGAAAACTTGCTGAACACATGGACTCTATTCACTGGACATGGAGAAAGCATTAGAATGTGAGGATGACTGGTGAAGGAACAGCAGCATGTGCTGGGGAGGTTTTCCTGAGAATGCTGGCCACTGTGACAGGTTTGGGGAACTACTGCCCAAGGGGCCACAGCATTTGCCACTGTGGTTTGCTTGGCTTCACTCCTGGCCCCACACCTTTCAACAGGCTGCAAGATCCCAACAAAATGCTCCAGTCCCTTTATAAAATACAAATCTGGGACAAACTTACGTTTAGGAAAATACTTTAATGTTTGCTCACAAAGTTGCATGTATGTCAGTGTGTGTGCACACACATGTGCCAGTCCTACGGCTTGAACTCAGGGCCCAGGCACTATCCCTGAGCTTTTTGCTAGTGCTCTACCACTTGAGCCATAGCTCCACTTCTGGTTTGTTGTGGTTAATTAGAGTTAAGGGTATCACAGACTTTCCTGACTGGACTGGCTTCTAAGCTTGACACTCAAATCTCAGCCTCTTGAATAGCTAGAGTTACAGGCATGAGCCACTGGCACCTAATTCATGCATACTATTTTATGGTATAGGTACGTAGATAAATGATTAAATGGTCATTTTCTTGGTCAGCCATCCAATCTGAATAATTCTGAGGTGCAGGAGATTATAAACTGGAACATGAACGCTAACTTTCTCCTTACTTCTAGGGTTAAGGAAATGAGAATAGTAATGACATTCTTCCCTGGCATACTATTATTATTATCATTATTATTGACATTGTACCAGTATTGGAGCTTGAACACAGAGACTTGTATTCTTACTTGCCTTTTTTGATCAAGGCTGGCACTCTTACTACTTAAGCCACACCTCTACTTCTGGCTTTGTGCTGATTTGTTTGAGATAAAGGTTTCATGGATTATTTGCTGGAGCTGGATCCCAATTATGATCCTCCAATCTTGACCTCCTGAGTAACTAGGTCCCCAGTGCCTGGCAATCCTGATATTAATACAAGGATAAAATGGAAGAATATAATGAGACAAGCCTGCTAGTACCCAGGTAAACCATCAGTATTAGAAATTACTATCCATTTGTTTTTGTGCTTTCTCATTTGTACTCAAAGAACATATTCATCCCATCAGAAAAAAAAAAGCCTTTTTTTTTTTTTTTTTTTTTTTTTTTTTAGGATGCACTGCACTAAAGCCAAGCCCCTGTTTTCTCTGGATTTTTTTTCTGGGTCCTGCAGTTCTGAGAAGGAAATGATGACAAACTGTTTTCATTTTGCACTTCAGCTAGGAAGAGAGGTGACAAGCAGCATGTGAAGGTAGATAATTTGTGACAGTTCCACTCCAGCCTCCAATATAGAGCTCACCCATATGACTTTCTTAGTTTGCACGTTTGCACAACAATCTAAGGAGATTCCTGTGACTCCTGGCTGTGTGCCTTTAGGAAAGTTACTTGATGTAACTGCATGAAAATAAGCCATGCCTCCTGGAGAGTGGTGTGGATGAGAGGTATTACTAAGAGAAAGGGATGACAAATAGAACTTGGACGTACTGGGTAGCCAGGACCTGGTGGCCGCACTGTTAATCCTTGCTACTCAGGAGGCTGAGATCTGAGGACTAAGATTTGAAGTCAGCATGTGTAGAAAAGTCCATGAGACTGATCTCCAATAAACTACCAAAAAGCTGGAACTGAAGGTGTAGCGCAAGTGGTAGAGTGCCAGCCTTGGGTCACAAAGCTAAAGGAAAGACACCCAGGCCCTGAGTTCAAACTCTAGTACCAGAACAACAACAACAAAAAGATGAAAGTGCTAAATAACAGGAATTGTTAGTGGCAGCATAGAATGGTCATATCTTGGGCACTGGTGGCTTATCCCTGTCATCCTAGCTACTCAGGAAGCTGAGATTATGAAATGATTATGCCATTAACTACAAGAAAACAAAAAGCCAGAAGTAAAGCTTTGAAAACCTTAGGGGCAGCATTAAGGCCCCGAGAATAGCACACACACACACACACACACACACACACACACACACACACACACACACACACAAAATGACAGCTATATTTTGCTCTTCTGACATCTATATCCTCCTTTTCCAGGAACCCTATACCAAGTCTATTTGGTGGTGCATCCTGCATTGCACAGGCATCCACTGCACACGCATCCTCCACTGCACATGCATGTCTTTCCTTGCACATTGTCTTAGGTCAACTGTCAATCAAGTCATTCCATGGAAGATACAGATGGCCCATGACATGCCAAGCAGATATATTCTTTCCTGGAATTTGACAGGATAAGATTACTAGACATGAATTCCTAAGTATCCCCCTTGGGTCTATTCTTCTATCCCTCCACTACATGAGCTGCTCCCCAAAGTTTTTGTAATTCCACAAGTCATTTCTGAGGCCTGAGATGAAAAAAGTCCGAGATGTCCTTCTTCAGCCAGCCCTCTGGCTGAATAACAGATCAAATTATAAAAGAGGTCAACTCTCAAATAGCTCACCTTTGACACCAGAAGGGAGATCAAAGGCACTCTGGCTTTCCTGTTGCCCTAAGCATCAGAGCCAGACAGGGGCAGAATCTAGAAATTCAGATTTCCAATATAACAGGACTAAAAATATTCCATGTGAGGTGGAGAACAAACACTGTCTTTGCTTAAAGCTAGGTATCGAAATGTGGATTCACTGCCTAGAATCTTAATTTAGTTGGGGCTCTGAACCTAAAGAGGACCCAGATTAGTCACATGCCTGTGGCTTTTCATCTGCAGCTAGGATTTCTCTAACATGATCATACATAGAACCTGTAAGTCTGTGGTATCCCCATTCACAGAAACACTCTAGACTTCCAGTGGACGTGGAAAATAAAAGATGGACCTTATATCCACGATCCTAACTACTTAGGAGACTGAGATCTGAGAATCTGGTTTGAAGCCAGCCTGGACAGAAAAATCCATGTGACTCTTATCTCCACTCAACCACCAAAAAACAGGAAATAGACCTATGGGTCAAGTGATAGAGCACTAGCCTTGAGCACAAAAGCTCAGGGACAACGCTCAGGCCCTAAGTTCAATCCACACACACACACATATGGAACCACACATGTACATTTTATTGTGTACATGTACACATGGCCAACTTTAATTTGGCAGCAATCCACCTTACCCAGTTTCACTTTCCATAAATCCTAGAAATAAATAATTCATGCATTCTCAGTAATGTGATAAAAACCTGTCTGCTGTCCACTCCATCCTGAATGCAGCACATCCATGCTGCTTCCACCATCCACCAGTCACTTGGTAACCATCAAACCCACTGTGACTGCTGCAGTGTTTTGACTTCAAGGAGTCCTTGCTTTATTTAATAACAGTCCTAAAGTATAAGAGGAGGGGTGCTGGCATTCAGCAATAAAGAGAAACCTTCAAGACCTTTGTTGAATGAGAAGTTGAAAGTCTTCAAAAAAGAGAGAAAAAAGCATGGAGTTTGCTAAGGTCTACAGTAACTAATATTGCTAATTTCTTTCTTTTCGTGCTGGTCACGGGGCTTGAACTCAGGGATATTGCTCATTTCTTTTTCTTTTTGTGATGGTCCTGGAGCTTAAACTCAAGGCCTGAACACTATCCCTGAGGTATTCTCTCTCTCTCTCTCTCTCTCTCTCTCTCTCTCTCTCTCTCTCTCTCTCTCTCTCTCTCTCTCTCTCTCTCTCTCTCTCTCTCCCTCTCTCCCCACCCCATGTGCTGAAGGCAAGTGCTCTACTCCAAGGCTCCCCTTCTAGTTTTTTGCTTGCTTATTGGAGATAAGAGGATCATGGATTTTTCTGACTGGGCTGGTTTTGAACTTAGGTCTCAGCATACTGAGAAGCTAGGATTCCAGATACTAGCCACTGACACAACTGATTTTCCTACTTATACCTTTCACCAGCAAGATGACAGGTATATCCCACTATGCCCATCTCATTGGCTGATAGATTCTCTAGAACTTTTTCCCTAGGCGGCCTTGAACTTGTTGATTTTTGCCCCTAATTAGCTAGGATTACAGGTGTGAGTCTCAAGGCCTGGTAAAGCTAATTATACTTTTAAAGACCATTAAAGCTGATAGGCATAGCTCTGGTATAAGTCAGCTTCACAGTGATATGCTAAAGATTAGAAATTGAATTTTTTGTGTGTGCCAGTTCTAGAGCATGAACTCAGGACCTGAGCATTCTCCCCGAGTTTCTTTGCTCAAGGCTAGCTAGTGCTCTACCACTTTTGGCCACAGCTCTATTTCCGGCTTTTTGATGCTTACTTGCAGACAGGAGCCTCACGAACTTTCCTACCTGGGCTGGCTTTGAACCAAGATCCTCTAATGTCACCCTCCTGAGTAGAGAGAATAGCAGGCATGAGCCACTAGCATCTGGCAGAAATTGAATTTTTTGTGTACTGGTCCTAGGGCTTAAACTGGAGGCCTGAGCACTGTGCCAGAGTTATTCCTCAAGGTTGGTACTCTACCATTTGAGCCACTGTCCCACTTTCTGTTTTTTGGTTGTTAACTAGAGATAAGAAACTCACACTTTTCTGTTTGGTCTGGCTTCAAATTGAATCCTCAGATCTCAGTCTACTGAACAGCTAGGATTGCAGAAGCCATCAATGCTTGGCTTAGAAATTAAAATTTTAAAAAGAATATTAGCAGTGGCTACACACTGTAATATTAGGTTAATTTAACTAAATATATGGAGAGGGATGTTGTTGTGTTCTTTTCTTTCTTGTTGTGGGTTTGGTTGTTGTTTTTGCCAGTCCTGGGTCTTGAACTCAGGGTCCAGGCACTGTCCCTGAGCATCTTTGTCTTCAAGGCTAGCGATCTACCACTTGAACCATAGAGTCCCTTTAGCTCTGAGTAGTTTATTGAAGAGTCTCCCAAACTTTTCTGCCCAGGTTGGCTTCAACTCTCGGATCTCAGCCTCTTGAGTAGCTAGAATTATGGGTCTCAGCCCTCATGAAGCCACGACCCCTAGCACCTGACTAAAATTTAAGATTTTTATTGTACTTTTATACAAAATCTTGAAACTAGGTACTATATGTCTTCTACTTTCTATTTCAAAGTTGCTTTGACTAAATATTTACACATAATTTTAGAATCAAATTGAGTTTTTTTTTTTTTTTTTTGCCAGTCCTGGGCTTAAGCTCAGGGCCTGAGAACTGTCCTTGGACTTTCTTAAGGCTAGAGCTCTACCACTTGAACCTCAGCACCACTTCCGGCTTTTTTCTACGTATGTGGTACCGAGGAATTGAACCCGGGTCTTCGTTCGTGCATGCTAGGCAACCAGTCTACCATTAGGCCAAACTCCCAGCCCCAAATTGACAGTTTCTATTATGGTTTCGTATAATTCAGAGGGAATTATATGGAGTCACAGATTCTTTTGGGGGAGAAGTGATTATCAGCAGCACAAAGCCCTCTAGTCTATAACTCTCCACTAACTAGCCTTCTTTATGTACCTCAGGAATAATCTATACTTTCAAGTACAAGTCAATATGTACATATTTTCTCAATTTTGTTGCTATGCAATTGAACACATATACATATATAGAGGTGCTAAATTAAATTAATTCAGTCAACAACATGTAGTATTTTCAAGATTTGGCTCAGGATCAGCTAAGTAATAGAAACAAAAAAATCTTGACCCTCACCTTGCACTATATGCCAAGTAACTCAAAACGTGCTTATTAACCTCAAAGATTAAAACTATAAGCTCTAGAAGAAAACAAAACTGAAAATTCCTGTGATATTACTTTTAGAAATACATTTTTAGGCATTACATCATTCTGATCTCAAAGTTCGTGTTCCCCTCCAATTCCTACTTGGAAATGCCCCCAGAAGTGATGCTGTGAGCAGGTGGGACAAGGGAACGTGGCCATTCCCGATGGCAGGGGCCCAGGATGAGCTTAGTGCTCTCATCAGAGGCCTGCAGGGCTTGCTCCCCCCTTCCAGCCAGTGAAGACACAGCCTAACCCACTTTGTGAATGGGTCCTCACCACACTGAGCCTGTGCCTTCACCTCCCACCTCCAAGTCTCCAGAACTGTGAGGGGTAGGCATTTATTGAATGTGCCAGTACAAGCCAACAAAGCAACAAATTATACTTCAGGAAAGCAAAATTCTTTTTCCTACAGAAAAATTAAAATGCAAGTCACAGCTAGTATTTGTAAAACATATGTGTACTCACAAACTGATATGTGGAACTGAAATACCTTTATACAGCTACTTAAATTATTTGAATACATGTGTGTGTATAATGTGTATGTGTGTGTGTTGCACTTGTAGAATGCCTGTCTCTGTCCTGCAATACCCCAGCATCTTGGCTGCAGAGTGCAGAAGCCTAGGACTTAGAACAGGGCTAAACAACACATCCATGTTTGTTTTTCTTTCTCTACATTCCCTACCCTCTCTATAGCATATGTCCCTCCATAATTTTACAAGAATGAAAACAGAAAATCTCTCTTAGGCATGTTTTTATTTTTGTGTCTGTTATTTGGTTTTCTACTTTGGTCCACAGGAGCTATGGCTGCACCTACACAAAACTGTCACATCTTGTTGCTTCCCATAGTCAATCACCAGGTACCATGTGTGGCTTTGCTCTCTCTCTTTGCTGAAATCTCTATTTCTAAGGACAAGAAACAGAACATCTCTGAATCTACAGCTGAGCACAGAAGGAGGGGGCAACCAGTGACCCAGGGCTCTTGATGGTGGCTATCTTTCTACATGAACCTCACAAAAGAATACCAGAAAGCTCAGCACATCTGGGGAAACTCTGTGGACCTCCATCCTGACTATTAGATCCCTCTGTCCTAACACACGATGGACAAAGGCCTAAGCTAACACTGAAGCTACGGAGCTCCTCTTTGGCCTCTGGCCCTATGTGGGCAAGGTTAGTCCTGGACTCCTAGCTATTCCCCCCTCCTCCCCCCCGGGCAGGAGTTATTCCCCTTCCTCATCTCCCAGATGACCCCACACAAGATCTGGGAAGGCTGTCTCCACTCTAGAACGTCTTGCCCTCAAAGGCATGGAGATTGAAGGCAGTATCTAGAAACTTCCTCAGCGACACCAGGTGAGTATTCTTGTTTCCAGTGGCTGGCGCAGCTGCTGGCTCTCGGCCTACATACCTGGAGGAAGACAGACACGGGAGTTGGAGGTGCTGGGTAAGGTTCACACTCACTCAGAATCTGAGGAAGACACCTGGAAGTTCCTGGAACTTCCTCCCAGTGTGGTCACCACCCCCAGGGCACTGCCTGGCCTAGGGCAAACTCAACTACCCAGCCACAGGATAGGGAGGAGAGATGGCTCATTCAAGTTACTGGACTGGACAACAAATGTGGCTTTGGGCTGCTCTGGAGTTCTCAGATCTCCTCCCCTAACCTCTCCTAGGATGGATGAGCTGAGCACCAAACAGATGCTACATGCTAAGTACCTCAGAGCATTATGCACAAGACCTAACCCCATCGCCACCCTGATGCAGAGCTAAGGACAGAGGGTACCAGGATGCTAAGAAAGATGTCCAGACCAAAGGAGGGAAGTTATAGGGTCTGAAAGGGGGGGGGTGGTGGTGGTTGTAATTCACCTCTAGAGTTAAGTTTCTTCCCTATGAAGGCAGGACTGACAGCCCTGGTGGAGAAGCGCCTGCCACAGGCAGATGGCACAGAACTGCAGGACTTCTGCAGTTCTCTCTGCAGTTTTCAAAGATGGACTACAGAAGGAGCTTGGACAGGCTGAGGTGGCACAGCCCCAGGGAGCTCAGCCAAGGCGAGGGGTGTTGTACCATATGGGCCGAGCGTGACCGAGGATGGTCATGAAGCGGGGGCTGATGTAGTCATAGTAGCCCATGTTCTTGTGCTCCTCCTGACACCACACCAGCTCCGCACCGGGATACTTCTCTGCCTCTTGCTTGATCAGATCGAAGGGGAATGGCGAGATCTGGGGGTGGGGAGAGGGAGAAACAGGGCACAGTCAAGGAAGAGTGGTTGTGCCTAAGGGCCATAGAACAGGACAGTCCCTGCCTGGCAGGGAGGGGTCAGGGACACCAGCGTACCTGCTCCAGGCGAGTGATGGCCACCTGCTTCTCCAGGCCCTGGCTGCCCCGCTCTTTTACCAGATCATAGTACACCTTTCCCGTGCAGAAGATGAGCCGCAGCACCTGCTCAGGAGCCTGCGCCGCAGCCCCATCTTCTGGAATCACCCGCAGGAAGCTGGTTCCTACATCAGCAGCCAGAGACCTGTCAGTTCCTGCACACACACCCACAGTGTCCCCGGGCCTTCTCTGCCACCTGCACGAACCCAGCCCTCAGGCTGTGACTATACTGGACACCTCCTGACTCAAAGATGAAACAAGGAACAAAGAACACCCTGCAACATCACAGGGAGAGGAGTCGAGACAGAGACGTAGCCAAGATGGAAGCCCTGGAGTATCAGCCTGTAAGGTGCTAGGGCCCTGAAGAGGATAGGTATGACACAATAAACACAGATGCTGGCACCATTGTGCCCAGAACCTGCCAGCCTCCCACATGGCACCCAGCCACCAGTCACCACGCCAAAGGGCAAGCAGCTGCTAGAGGTGGCCGTGCATCCCTACCCTTCTAGAGCCCCTCTCTAAGCTCTGTCTATGCTTCCTTCCAGAGGTCACAGAATGTGTAGGTCATACACACTAGCAGACATCTCAAGAAGCCACTGCTGGGTCTAAGTGTCACTGTCTCCAAATGAGGACAGAGAAGGTCCCAGAAGCAAAGCTGTGTCCAGCCAGGCTGTCTTGCCATGGCGCCAGAGTGCTGCACTGCCTGGGCCAGCCTCCTTTCCTGCTGCAGAGCGGTGCTCAGACAGATACATAGCCAAGAACAAAGGTCCAGAAAGCGACCTCTCCTGCTGCTGGACACCCTGCGTTCCAAGACACAGGCCTCACTCTGGCCTCAACTCTCTTCTGACTCCTCACTCTCAAGTCAGTGAGACTGAGAGCTGCTGGAGGGGGTGCTAGGTTCCTAGGGCCAGTAATGTCTGGTGCAGGAATAAAAATCAAATGAACAGTGCAGGAATAAAAATCAAATGAACAAATGAACAACACTGGTGCCCAGTGAACCAGGCAGCACTCTGCTGCTCTCCCTCCAGTGAGAAGCCCTGGCTAGAAACAGCCTGGCTGGGCCTGGAGCTCAAAGTGACCTGAGCTGGTCAGGGGACCCATCTTCTAACCTGATTCTGTCCAGTGGGGACCAGGCCAGGACCTGCAGCAGGGCCAACAAAGAGACAGAGAGAGGAAGGCAGAGGAGCCCTGGGGAAAGATGCCATGCATAGCCACCTCCCAGTGTAGGCCACCCCACAGATCCAGGCTAGGCACGCACCCGAAACCATCTGATCAAAGCTGGACTTGGCCTCGGGGTGCCTCAGCAAAGATTTTGGTGTGAAGACAATCAGCTGCAAAAGAAACACGTGTCGAGCTGCCAGCGCCCCGACCGCACCCCCCAGGCACACCCACAGTGGTGCTGACGGGCGGGCGCCTGGCTCACGGGCTTGCGGAAGGGCAGCAGGATCTGCCGGCGGAGCACGTGGAAGTAGCTGGCTGGTGTGGAGCAGTTCACGACGATCCAGTTGCAGTCATACAACTGGCTGACCTCAAAGTCCTTGGTGAACACCTGTGGAGGAAAGCGGTGTCTAGGGGGCAGCATGGACCCCAGGCCCTGCCACACAGAGGCGTGTCCCTGCACTCACCGGGTAGGCATCTGAGTCATCATTGCTCATCTGCAGGAACCTCTCAGGACGTGCTGAGGAGTGCTCTGGGCCCTGAAAGCAAAATCACACACAGCCCAGGCTGACCCACATGACAACAGCAGCACCCTGGGCTTCTAGAAACAGTGTTCCTCACTCTGGAGCCTGGCCCACAGGAAAGACCAGCAGCTGGGGAACAAGACAGATCTGAGAACTGAGGTTCAAAACCAGCTAAGGCAGAAAGTCTGTAAGATCCTATCTTCGGGGGCCGGGAGTTTGGCCTAGTAGTTAAAGTGCTTGCCTAGCATGCATGAAGACCCGGGTTCGATTCCTTGGTACCACATACATAGAAAAAAAGCCAGAAGTGGTGCTGAGGCTCAAGTGGTAGAGCTCTAGCCTTGAGAAAGTCCAAGGACAGTGCTCAGGCCCTGAGCTCAAGCCCAGGACTGGCAAAAAAAAAAAAAAAAAAACCAAGATCAATTAACCAGCAAAGTGATAGAGCACTCACCCTGGGTGAAAAAGCTGAGTTCACAGCTTGCACTCAGGTATCAGTACCAAACAACAACAATAACAAAAAAAATCAATTCTCATTTGAGGGGATGGGGTGGGAGAACAATGAAAGGAGTGGTATGGATGAAGACACTTTGTCCTCATAAATTAACAGGTTGAATTAAAACTCCTTTGTACAACTATTTAAAGATAATTAATGTATGTGTGCTGGTCCTGGGCACTGTCTCTGAGCTTTTTCATTCCAGGCTGGCACTCTACCACTTCTTTTTGCTGCTTAATTGGAGATAAGTGTCTCATGAACCTGGCCCAGGTTGGCTTTGGACCCTGATCCTCAGGCATCAGCCTCCTGAGTAGGTAAGATTATAGGTGTGAGCCACCAGCACCTGGCTTTAAAAAATTTTTTTTAAGCTACATTCTCTAGAACATTCTGAAACAGCGACTGACTGAGCTGGCTGAGCACCTGCTTTAGGGACCAAGTGTACATGTAAATCACTCATGTAGAGAGCAGGCCCAGGAGATGGACACACACTTCCTCTCCACATAGCAGCAAGGGAAGGGGCTGGCAGA
This sequence comes from Megascapheus bottae, assembly GCF_031878675.1. Taxonomy (NCBI): domain Eukaryota; kingdom Metazoa; phylum Chordata; class Mammalia; order Rodentia; family Geomyidae; genus Megascapheus; species Megascapheus bottae. The sequence continues at coordinate 59,323,376 of NC_143523.1, read as the reverse complement.
GAAAGAACAGGCCAGCCAACACAGAAGCAGGTTAAGAGACTGCTGGAGACTATCTCCCATATGCCCACAATGCAGATCCCTAGGGTCCAGGGACCTGGAAGGCAAATATATATCCTCAACCCTGCAAGGGCCAAAGGTGAGCTGGCCATTCCAGCCCGCCTGCCAGTGGCCCAGCCCGCTTGCCAGCCCAATGTGGCCCCATACAGTCTCACCATGCCTTCCATGCCGTGAGGCAGCAGCAGCACAATGCCATTGTGCCGTACCCACTTGGCCTGGCCGGTGCTGATGAACTGGTCAATGATGCACTGGGCTGTGTTGTGAAAATCACCAAACTGAGCCTCCCAGAGGACTAGGGCATTGGGACTGGCCATGGCATAGCCCAGCTCAAAGCCTAGAGAGAAGACACCAAGATGGAGCTTGCTGCATGCTCTCAGCAAGTGTCAGCAGCTCCTATCAAACCCATCCCTTCCTCATATACCCTCCCTGCCCCATCCATCCTCGGCAACAGGTTGGGGAGAACCCACGGATCCCTTGGGTCTCGACAGACAGGATGTGACTCCCTAGAAGCTGCCTGAAGACATTACCCTTAGCCATTATACCATACAAGGCGAGGTACCAAGCCCAAGAGTCAAGTCCTGGAGGAGGCTACAGGGCCCATCTGCCAAGAGGAACTACTCCCAACACACAGATACACAGACACACACACAAACAAACACACACACTTGCAGGGCTGCTGAGGCAAAGAGGCAGAGACAAGCACAGAGGCAGTTCTCCAGAACTGGGAGCCAGGGCCCAAGCAGGGGACCTCTAGGGGACTTCCCATGGCCTTTTGTCTGAGCTCACAATGATTACAGTCCAGGGAAGAAGCTCTGATGCCCAGAGTTCTTCCCCATCTCTCACCCCCACTCCCCAAAAAAAGGTACAGAGGGCCTCCCAACTGCACTCTCTGAGAGTTCTAGGTGGGACCTAACCTTACTTCCTAGCCCCTAGGGCTATCTCCAGTCCCTGCTACCCAAAAGTTCTCTAAGCTCTCCAGCCGTTTACCCCTCTCCCACAGGCCTCAATTCTACCCCTCCTCTAGTCATCCCTGGTTCCCAAGGGCCTCAAGTCCACCCACCTAGAACTCCATATTCAGAGAGGGAGCTGTTGCACACGGTGTAGGGGGCCTGGTCAGGCCACAGATGGTTCATGGGAACGCAAGTCCTCCGGTCAACCTCCTGGTCATGAAGAACGTGGTGCCTATGGCTGTGGAGAGGGGTGATGGCAGGGGTAGTACTGGTTTCAGAGCAGGGCATCTGGGCAGCAGGAAGCTGGTAGGCCTTGTCACTGCCCCAGAAAGTCTGCAGGGTCCCACAGGATGGTCACACCAAGAAGGCTGCAATTACAACCTGGCCCCTGCCCACACTTAGCACCTGGGGGTCCTGGAATGAGATCTTCAGGTTATGGCATCTCTGGCCTCAGTGCCTCAACTACACAGGGACCCAATGAGTCCTGTGCAGCCAGTCTAGCAGAAGCAGGTTGGAGCCCAAGGCAAAGTAGGGCACACCACTGTAGCACGGGCCCCTGCCCACCCTGCTGTCCTCTCTACTACTGTCCTGCCCTGCCCAAGTCAGGACGTGGAACATCTGGGGCTTAAATCAGACAAAAAGGGCTTGGGACAATGGTCAAGTAAGTCCCCCTCTGGATCCAACATTTCAGCAAGTAAGATAGGGAAGGCTGCCTGACAGCAGAGCACCAGAAAAGGAAATGAAGGATCCTAGGGGCCACTGATGACCAACAGATTCCTGTCAGCTGTCAGCTTGGGTCAAGAAGTCTTCCTGTGGGGGTGTGGAGGGGCCCAGCAGCCTTCTGATGTCTTGGGCCTGGCAGATGCTAAGGCGGTCTGCTGTGTTTACCTAAGCCAGAGGAGGAAGGGCCAGAGCTCTTGTCTACATCTCTTGTGCTGCCCCTGGCTACTGATCCTCGTTGCCAGACTGAGCTCACCTTGAGCCCATTCTGCCCTTACCTGAACGTTCCTCTCTCTACATCCTGGCCACTGAGCCGCACATGGATGCCCTCCTTCAGCAACGAGCCGAAGGCCATGTATTCCGCCAGCGCCCAGTCCACTGTGCGCTTCTTGGTCATGTCTGCTCGGCCACGCAGGATGCGAGACAGGCCTGCAGGAGGAAGGGGGCCTGAGGAGCCTGGCCACTGGCCTGGGGCAGCTGAAGCACCTGGGCTCTGGAGCCTTGGTGCAAGCAGAACTCTGGCAGGCTGCAGGAGAGTCCCACACAGGCTTCCCAGCCCTGGCCTACAACCAACACAGCAGGATAGCCAACAGCCATGGCCCCCACCCAGAGGAGGACTGGGTCATTCACTGCCAGAGCTCCCACCCTATGGAGGAGCACCTCTGCCTTCCAGGAGGAGATACAGGCTCATGCCCTCGAGATCACACGCCCTACAAGGTACTTGCATTCCACCCCTCCCTATCCATAGGCCTCAGCCCCAGTGCCATCAATAGGTGCCCAGGACAGATGGCCTCCATGGACACTTGGAGGATTCCTCTTGAACTACAGCCACAGGACCCCAGCCTTTCTAAGCAGAAGCCATAGTGGCCACAGCCATGAGGTGCAGTCAGCAGCTAACCACTAGCCAGATTCACCAGCCAGGGACTTGGGGGGCTACTCTCTGGCAATTGTAGGAAGGATGTCCAGCACAGTACTTCCTATAGTCTAGGCCCAGACACCCCTCCATGGAAGCCCTGCTTCCCTGATCCCCTGCCTGGTCCAGGGATACCCCAAGAAACAGTTTGGCAAATCCAAGTTGTCCAATGTAAAACCAGTCCCTGGCACCCAGCTGGAATGTGGTATCCACATCTTCCCAAATCCCTACATCCACCCCAGGGAGGGTATCATGGTTCCCCAGGCTTGGAGAGCAACATGGGGATATGCTACGTGTCAGGGCCCCCACCAGCCTCTTGCGGGACACTGTTAGATCTGGGACAGTGACCATGCAAAAGCCCAAGAACAACTCACCTGTGTGGATCTTAAAGTCCTCTAGGGGCACAGAGCTGGCCACATTGCCAATGTGGGTCAGCATGTCCTCCGGGATGCCTGTGGCAGGGCAGGTCATGCTCTTGGGCTCTCCATCCACGTTGAAGAAGCCTGAGCGGACAAAACTCCATTCATACCAGGCCACAGGGCTTTGCCCCGGGTCAGGACTGAAGGCCTATGACTTTCTCACCCCCACCAGCATCTTGCTCACCCTCGGGACCTGCTGCAGGTAGACTGCTACAGGTGACCCACACTTCTCCTGGCTCCTGGGGTCACAGCTAACCCAGCCCTGCGCAGCAAGAAGGCGCTTCCTTCCCCTAGAGATGGTCATGGGAATGGCCTTCCTGGGCTCATAGGGATACCCTGGCTGAGCAGTGACTGTTCTCCCAGGGCTGTCTCAGTTCTGTGCCCATGCAAAAGGTTCAGGTTCACTGAGCTGTGTGCCCCTCACTCACCGGGCCAGGGTGAGTCCAGCCAGTGCTTTATATGCAGGATCTTTTTGTCCTTGGACCTGCCATATGCCTCCTCACAAATCCGGTCATATTTGGCAATTTCTTCCTGGAATGAGGAAGGAGGTAGATGTTATGGCCGACCTAAGGCTTAGTCTACCCAGACTCATAAGCTCTGGTGCCCTTACCAAATTCTAGAATACTCTGTTGTTGGCTTATAAATACCTCATGGCCTCAGGCCCAGATCCAAGAGTTCATGACAATCCTGGGATGTTTCCAACCTGATGGGCCTACTATGTGTTCAGTAAGTCTTGAGGGAGACCCAGGAAACATTGACTCACAGCCCCTGCCTCTGAGTTCCTTGAAGGGACTTTCAACTATATCTTGAAAATCTTTAAATCCTCAGTGCCTGGCACAGGGTGGTAATATTTCCAGCCATACATAGGTTTCTATCTAGGCCACCTATGCGGTGCCCACATGAGCTGCTGCCCACCTCAAACTCCTGCAGGGTGACGGTGCCCTCGGCAATGAGCTTGTCTGCATACTTCTTCAGCACGGGCACCTGCTTGTGGATCTGTTTGTACATGAGTGGTTGGGTGAACATGGGCTCGTCCATCTCGTTGTGACCACGCCGGCGATAGCAGACCTGCGGAAACAGCCAGGGGAGTCAGATGTTGCTCAGACCTGGTGCTTGAGTGTGAGCGCTGCAAAGGTGGGACTGGTGTGAGCACTGTGAAGCCAGGGCATGTCCAGGCCAGCACTCCTAGAGGTACCCAAAAGCAGCCGCTATCACAACCACCAATTGAAAGGCCCAAGCCCAAGCCTTGGTACACTGGCAGGCATGTGGTAGCACTAGGATTTCTTGTCTAAAAAAACACTCTCAGGTCGGGTACAGTGGCTAAAGCCTGTAATCCTAACTACTCAGGAGGCTGAGATCTGAGGATCAAGGTTCAAAGCCAGCCCGAACACAAAAGGACCTGAGACTCTTATCTCCAATTAACCTCTAGAAAATGGGAAGAGGGGCTTGGCTCAAGAGTAAGATGGTAGCTTTGAGCTGAAGAGCTCAGGGACAATGCCCAGGACCAGGGGTAGGGCAGTAGCCGTGAGATGAAGAGCTCAGGGACAGCATCTAGGCCAAATTCAAGACCCATGGCCCACAAAACCAAAAAACAAAAACAAAAAAGCACTCTCAGGCTTTAGAGCTGAAGAGGTACAAACTCAACACAAGGACCAGCCACCAGCCCCTGCTCAGGGTCTATCTCGCTTGCTTGGCAGGGACAGGGCCCTCACTCTCCTCTTGACCTCAACCACCCCAAGCCCACCTGCCTGCCCAAAGTAGCAGGGGCGGGCCACCTGCTCCACCCTGGCCTCGGTCCTCCAGACCCACCAGGTCCACAACGACATCTTTGTTGAAGGTGTTCCTCCACTCAGCAGCCACGCTGCACACATATATGACGGCCTCGGGGTCATCGGCATTCACGTGGAAGATGGGTGCATTGACGACTCGGGCCACGTCAGTGGGGTATGGTGAGGAGCGGGCCATTCGTGGGTCTGTGGTAAAGCCAATCTGCAGAGGCAGGAAAGGCCAGCACACATCTCTGCTTAATTTCTTTTTGTTTGGAGAGACAGGATCTCACTGCGTTGTCCAGGTTGGCCTTAGGGGACATTCTTACCCTAGCTTCCCAAATAGCTGGGACTACAGGTACACACTACAATTCCTGGCATTACTCCACTTACTTTGAACTAGACAGATGGTGCTAGCCCCCGAGATTAGACAAATCAAGACGGTGAATAAGGGCCAGTTGGAGGCTCCCAGCAGATAAATAGTTAACACATGGATGGCCCCACAAGCCAACACAGTAGCAGTCCCTTAGATAGCAATATCCCTAAAGAGTCTGTGCCCTCTGCCTGTCACTTTTCTCCTTTGGTGGTGAGGAATGTAGGCCTGGTCCTGCAGTGAGTGTATAGCCGTGGGCAAAGAACTTCAATTCCCAACCTCATGTCCTCATCTATGAAGTGTGCTCATTAAATTCCTGCCTCCTTCCTGGAGTGATACTCAAGGAAGATTAAATAACTCAGCAAATAAAGCAGTTAACATGGGATGTCTAGGCCCATGAGATGAGCTGCTATTAGCTCTAGCTGCCCGAAAGCAAAGGCAGGTGACGGTAGGGAAGAGCAAATGTCACATCCAGTCCTGAATCTAGCCTCCATGCTACATTCTTTCACCCTTATGGCCTTCTCCATGCCATCTATACAGTGACCCTGGGTATCCACAATGAGCTGGCTCTACATCTCCCTCAGATACAAACGTCCAAGTCTCCCTTACAATAAAATGAGGTAACACTTGCATAAAGCTCACACACATCTTCCCCTGCACTTTAAGTCATCCATAGGTGACTTATCAAATGAATACAATAAAAATGCCATAAAGAAAAAAATCTGTACATGTTTTTATGGGCTAAACTTTTTTCTTGATCTTTTTTATTTCCTTTCTTTCTTCAGTGCAAGGCAATGAATCCAAGTCTTTGCACTGAATTATATCACCAATCTGAATCTTTTTTTGTTTTTATTTTTTTGTGATGGGCTCTTACTATATAGCTTAGAATGCCCTTGAACTCATGATCCTCCAACTTTGCTTTTCAAGTGCTAGGATTACAGGAATATATCACCATGCCTAGCCTTGAGTATTTGGTGTCAGTTGGTTGAACCCACAGCTATGGAACCTACAGATTAAGATGCCTGGCACAGGGCTTACAGTCTCACCTGGTTGTTAACCACAACGTGCACAGTGCCATTAGTGGTGTAAGAAGGCAGGTCACTCAGGTGGAAGGTCTCATAGACCACACCCTGGCCAGCAAAGGCGGCGTCCCCATGGACCAGGATGGACATGACCTGGAGGGCAAGGGAAAAGCCATCAGGGCCCTGTACCACAGATTATGCCACCTGCCATGCCCCTACTGTCCCACGGGCTCAGGGCCAGATCCTTGGAGTCTACGTCATCAGTGTCCAGCCCACAGGTAAAACCCTTCAAGGCCCAAATGAGCTCACCTTCTTGCCCTGGGCATCCCCACGGTAAAACTGCTCTGCCTTTGTCTTTCCCTGCACTACAGGATCCACAGCTTCCAGGTGGGAGGGGTTGGCCACCAGCGACAGTGTAATGTTTCTGTTGGTGACACGGTTGATCCTCTCATGGTACATGCCCAAGTGGTATTTGACATCCCCAGAGCCCTAAAGGTCAAGGAAAGATACAATGAAACCACCTCTCCTATGCCAGCCAGTGGACAGAGGGAAGGTAATCTCATCTTGAAACTTGGTTCAAAGGCTACACATCATCAACTATGGCCCTCTCATTGTGACTGGCCTCAGACGGGAGAGAAAGTATCAAGAAAAAGGGATATTGCCTGGGAGTGACTACAGGAAGTGAAGTGTAGCTCAAATCAGCGAAGCTTCTTGCTAGGATTCTGGGAAAACATCAGATCCAAATCCCTACCTCATTCCTTACACCAAAATAAATAAAAGCCATCATTATTGGAGGAAAACAACATATGTCAGGATCTCAGTGGGAAGGTTTATTTTATTTCTCTCTTTCCTTCTTTTTTTCTTTTTGTCAGTCCTGGGGCTTGAACTGGGCCTGAGACCTCTCCTTGAGCTCTTTGTGCTCAAGACTATCATTCTACCACTTCGAGCTTTTCTGGGTAGTTAATTGGAGATAAGAGTCACACAAACTTCTGTCCAGGCTGGCTTCGAACTGCAATCCTCAGATCTCAGCCTCCTGAGTAGCTAAGATTACAGGCATGAGCCACCAGGACCTGGTGGAAAGTTTATTTTCTAAACAATATACAAAGCCCAGAATCTATAAGAGATATAGTAGGTAAAACACATTAAATTTGTCATGGATGGGGGAACTATGCTCAAGGTATAGTTCTGGTGAGGGAATTAAACAGAGGAAAATATAAGACAAAAGCAAGAAAAGGGATAATGCCCCCAATAAGCAAAATGCTTTTACAAATCAGTAAGATTTTTAAAAAATTAGTAAGATAAGGCCAAAATTTTCCATAGAAAAATGAGCGAAGACTATGAAAGGAAATTACAGAATAAAAAATAAAATGGCTGAGAGAGAAGCTGGGAATGTGGCTTAGTGGTAGAGTACTTGCCCAGCATGCATGAAGCAGGGTCCAATTCCTCAGTACCACATAAACAAAAAAGCTAGAAGTGGTGCCAGTGTTCAAGTGGCAGAGTGCTAACCTTGAGCAAAAGAAGCTCAAGAACAATGCCCAGGCCCTGAGTTTAAACCCCAGGACTGGTTAAAAAAAAAAAAAAGGGTTCAAAGATATGGAAAAGTGCTATTATACTCAGGTGCCAGTAGCTCATGCTGATTCTCAGGAGGTTGAGCAAGAGGATCACAGTTTGAAGCCAGTCGGGGCAAGAAACTCATCTCCAATTAAACAAGCTATGGCTCAAGTGGTACAGTGCCAGCCTTGAACAAAAGAGCTCAAGGGGGTCAGGAATTTAGCCTAGTGGTAGAGTGCTTGCCTAGCATGCATGAAGACCTGGGTTCAATTCCTTGGTACCACATACATAGAAAAAAGCTGAAAGTGGTGCTGAGGCTCAAGTGGTAGAGCTCTAGCCTTGAGAAAGTCCAAGGACAGAGCCCAGGACTGGCAAAAAAAAAAAAAAAAAAAAAAACAACTCAAGGACAGCACCCAGACCCTGAATTCAAGCCCCAGGACAAGCAAAACAACAACAACAAAAAAAAACAAAACAAAAACAAAGAAAAGAGAATAGAAGAGGAGAGAGAGATCGATCATTGGCACCTATCATATTGCAAAGATGACTGGCCAAGGCAAGGGAGGCCAGGATTGTGGGGTGCACAGGCCAAGGGTTCACTGATGTTTGTAATATCCTCAGAGGGCAATTTAGTCTTGCCTCAGTTGTATAACCACTGCCCTTCCCAAACTGTCTAACATTGTCATTGCACACATGTGAAGGTACTCACTACAGCAGCCACAGCTCACAGGCCCTGTGACTGTGAGATGCCTGAGGCAGCTGCTTACACACTTGTAAGGAACAATGACAATTTGGTATGAAAACAACAAGGTGTCAGGGATGGCTCAGGCTGCATCCAGGGCCTCTGGACAAAGCCATGCTTGCATCTGCACCCAACAGTCTTAGACTCACAAAGCTTGGCACAAACACAAGAACACATCCCAGAACGGACCACAGAACAAGGTCTCACATGGAAACATTCTCATTGTCCAAACTGCTTTTAAAGCAATGTTCATATTTCATTATCAGTTTACTTTTTTGTAACATTTTAATTTTTTAATGTGAGAAAAAACCTATAAATATATCAAACTAACCTTTGGCTAAGCTTTCAATCCAAACTCCATTCCTTCTTTCCCTCTCCCCCCTCCCTCCCTTACACAGATACAAACTCATAATCACTGAGACAGGTGCTCTCATCCTTATTCTACAGAGGAACATCTAAGGCTTGGGGAAGTAAAAGTGTCTGAGGGGAATGAACAGGGTGCAGAAAGATGCTGGGCAGAGAGCCAGTGATGTGGGTGATAGCCCTGCACTGGCACAGGGTTCTGGGTGTCCTTGGAGAAGTTATTGTAACTTTAACAAATCACGCACTATGCTGGGTACTGGAGCTTTGAGGACAAGGTCCCTGCCCTTGCCCTAGAAGGAAAGCGAGACATGCAAACATGTACACAGCAGCTGGGAAAGGACAGAAAGAGGCAAGAAAAGGAAAAAAATATACAGAGGAGCTGGGTATGGTGGCTCACACCTGTAATCATGGCTAATCAGAAGGCTGAGATCTGAAGGTCCAGGTTCAAAGGCAGCCCAGGTACAAAAGAACCTGACACTCTTATCTCCAATTAACCTCTAGAAAATGGGAAGTGGGGCTTGGCTCAAGGGAAGAGTGGTAGCCTTGAGCTGAAGAGCTCAGGGACAACGCCCACGCCTAGGAATAGGGCTATAGCTTTGAGCTGAAGAGCTCAGGGACAGCGCCCAGGCTGAGTTCAAGCCCCATGACCGCCCGCCCCCCCCACCCCACAAGATATTGAGGAGGAACAAGTTCACTGCCAAGAAAAAGCCATCAAAAGGAAAAGACAACAACACACTGAATGAGGGCAGAGGAGAGGGAAAGGCAGTGAGGGTTAAAGGCCCAAAAGGGCCAAGGCCACAGTGACATGAGAGCAAAGAGGGAAGAAGAGCAGGAAAGTGGGTCCTTGACTGACCAATGGGCACAGAAAGCCATCTGACTGCACAGCTCTGTGAGGCCTTCCACACTGGCAGCAGAGTGAGGCACACAGGCTAAAACAACTTCCTGACATGTCCATGGGATTCTCTGGGCTTCAGTCACCACAGCTGGAAACAGGGAGGTTGGCCCCAACAACCTGAGGGCTTTCTCAGCTGTCACAGGCCACACAAGACTTGGGAGCTACCCCCCACTCCTGCCCCTCTCCCCCTGCCACATCACAGCCCATCCATCTCAGGTTTGTCTCAGCCTAGAAGCTCTGGGCCCAGACCCTCCCAGTCCATATTCCAAATCAGTCCCTCTCAGAAGCACCGGAACTAGGGCATGGCACCTACCTCATCAGCTGCCTCCAGCTTGGGGTCAAACTGGCAGAAGATCTGCTCTAGGTCCTTGCGGATCACGTTGGCCAGCACATTTAGCCTGCCCCTGGAACCACAAGGCCTGCGCTTGCACCTGCCAGCATGGCCACACCCCCAGCCCAGCATTGCCAGGCAAGGCCCAGCCGTGTCCTGCTTCACTCTACCAGGCCAGGGGTCTTGCCAGCAAACTCTTTGCAGGCAGATATCCCGGCACATCGCTGAGCCCCATCTCCTGGTCCACAGGAACCACTAAGCAACTCAAGGTACCCTTTTCTCTCCCCTTCAGGAGACCTGGCAACATGGCCAAAGGAATCTCAGAAAATTCAGTGCGGCTTTGGTCAAGTATCTGGCTTTTTTGTGAACAGCTGCTCAGGCCCCAGGACTCTAAGAACCAACCAGGCCATTCAGCTCTACCACAAGGTCCCACCAACATTCCACCCCGATTTCCACATCCTCTCTGCCCAGGAACCCTGGGCAGGCCTGGAAGGAGGCAGAAGTTGGCTCCACCTGTGTGGCATCCCTAGGATGACATTCTCGATCCCCATCTCGCTGGATTTGTCGATGATGGTCTTGAGGGCAGGAATCATGACTTCACAGCCCTCCAAGCCAAACCGCTTTTCTGAGGACCACTTTCGAGCGAGGAAGTCTTCAAACCTGATTGGGAGGAGGAACGGAAGGGATGGGACTGGAGTTCACGGGGTCTGTCCTTAAACACAAGGAGCTGTGTGTGGGGGGCAAGAGTGGACTTACACCCACATCTGACACCGCATCATTCCTATCTAGCAAGGAGCACAAGATCAGTTCGGGCTGGGGGGTCCCACCAACTTAACCAAAGTCCTCTGCGTAAAGCCTTTCCCTTCCCAGACACTACCGCTCCTCCCCCCACAGCCAAACTTCTGTACCCACTGCCATCCACCATTCACTCTGTCTTGCAAGGGGCTCTCACCAAGTCCCCAGACCGCCAGCTGGCTGAATCCCAAGTCCAGCTCACATCTCACTGCTTGGCATACAGTACTGGGCTGGGTACACCTCTGGGCCGGTAGCCTGAGGCAGGTCCAGTTTCAGAGTCCCACCACCCATGCCAGGAGGCGCCACTGCCCTGATTCCACACTCCACAAATAGTCCCACGGCCACAGTCTGCCTCTGTCACCATGTTTTTCTGGAGCCCCATCTCTTTCCACCTGTCTCTCTCTACCCTGGACCAGCTCTTGGCTAAGCCAACTAAACACCTGGTCCTAAAGCTCTGCTGAAGGAACTCCTGTAGCCAGGTGGGAAGCCAACCTGAGCCCTGGGCCCCTCCAAGTTTCCTAGGCAGCAGGCACATAGGCAGCGCTGACCTCATGGAGCGCACCAGCCTTGCCAGCAGCGTCCGCTTCTCCTCACTAGAGAACTGCATCACCCCAGGGGTCTCGAACTTCTGCCGGATCCATTGGCACTGCTCCACATCATTAATGAACATGAACTCCAGGCCAATGTGCTGACAATAGGTGCTCTAGAGAGAATAGGTGGAACTCCACAAACAACCAGGAAGAGGGCTGGTGGCCCAGGAGTCTGGAGCACACAAGGAAGTGCTCTCCTGCCTCTCACACTGCAGAGAGCATCATCAGGTGTGGCAGACACTCAGCCAGGGCTCACCTCCAGGCGCCGGATGATCTCCCGAAGAGAGAGTGTGTTTTCAGAACCCCCAATGAAGGTGGTTGTAGGCAGCTGGAACTCTTTGTCTAGATCAGCCTCCTGCAGGTCGTAGAAGGCTGGGGAAGGAGCCCCAAGCAGCAGAGAGGAAAGAGGGAGACGAGGTCTAGGGCAGGGGGAAGATCCTCAGACCACCCCCAACATCTGCTCTGTACCCTCCCTCCATTTCTGTTCTGGAAGCTCAAAGACCTTCTGTCAGTGGAGAACAGTCAGAGCCCACCTGCTCCTACTTGTCCAGGCTTGGACAAGTGCCACACCCCTGCTGGGCATGGTGAGTGGCTAGGAAAGGTGGGAGGTATCCCTCTTGGGGACACTGTGTAGTAGAGAGGCAAAGATTAGAGAAGACTAGACCCAGAGGCAGGCTTGGCTCAGGCTGTCCTCCAGAACCTAAAAGCCCCTCACTGGGCCACAGTACCAGCTGGCTGTGTATTAAACAGGGCATCAGGAAAGGGTCCCAACTCTCACCCAACTTATCGATGGTTGTGATTAAGTCAGAAGGCACAAAGGAGTCCAGATCTGCATCCAGAATGCCCAGGGGGTCCAACTGGGCTACATGGTGTCCCCTGATCTGGAAAGAGGGTAAAGAAAAGTCCAGACTGCATTATAGATGAACAGACCTTTGCCTAGAGTAAGGCTAGGAGCTCCTGGCACCTCGCTTTCAGCCTCAGAATTTGCAGTTTCCACATAACTCACCTGTGTTGCTGTCTGTGAGACCCCAGCCATGAACACCAAGGTGGCAGTGTAAAAGTACCACACATAGCTGGCAAGAATAGTGAAATGCCTACATACAAAGGATGCACTACATTACAGTAATTGTGAAATTCTAGAAACTTCCTAAGTGCCAACCAAGAGGAGTCCAGCATATAGATAAGGAAAATCTACCTGAGGGAGTACGACAGAGAGCTGTTAAAAAGGAGTGAGTAAAACTCCCACCTGCTAAAAGAAGGCAGTTGACACAAAGCACCTCTAAAGAAAAAGATAAATCCTACAACAGCACACATGATGAGTTACCTATTATGTAAGGAAGGCTAGATGAGTAAGTATATGCACATGTATACTCACAAACACATTACAAGACTACCTCATACAATGAGAAAATCATAAAGTGGGGCTGGGAGTTTGGCCTAGTGATAACAGTGCTTGTCTAGCACACATGAAGACCCAAGTTCGATTCGGAAGTTATCCTGTGGCCCCAAGTGGAAGAGCATATCAGGCCTTAAGAAAACCTAAGGACAGTGCTCAGGCCCTGAGTTCAAGCCCTGGGACTGGCAAACACTGGCAAACACAAACACACACACACACACACATACACACACACACAGAACTATAAAGCAAGAAAAAAAATTATCATTTGTATAGCACAAACTGGGATAGGTACAAGGACAGGTCTAGAAGCTACACTTTGAAGAGAATATCTTGCTTTGAAGGTATAATAATATTTATAGTAAACAATTTACATTCTAAAACTAAATGAAGCTTTAACATTTGAAAGTAAAATGAAGTAAATGAGTAAGTATATCCATTTAGTGGCACACTACAGAAAAGAACGATTCCAGTTGGCAAATGGAATATTCCCTAAAGACTAACAGAACTATAGGGGAAAATTGCATAAACTCTTTTCCATTACCAATCTTAGCAACAGTGTTTGAATTGTTCTTCCAAGACTGCTGCATGTGGGCTGGGGGAAAAAAATCAATAAGCCACTGCACAGACATCTGTAAAGACATTTTTTGGCATCTTTGAAAGGAGACAACACCACAAGATTGATGAGGTCAACAGCCAATCCTTCGTCCTGCATTTGAAGTATGCTGTACCAGGATAAATCCATAATGCATGTTAGCTTTCTAAAAGAAAATAGTCATTTTCCAGCTCTAACTATTGAAATGACTAAACCAATGGGAACCTGGATGGATCTGGACTGAGGAGAAATACACAAATTAAGATTTGGGACGTGTGTGTGTATGCCAGTCCTGGTGAATTCAGGGCCTAGGTGCTATCCCTGAGCCTTTTCCTGAAAACTAACCCTCTACCACTTGAGTCACAACTGCACTTCTGGCTTTTTGATGGTTAGCGGAAGATAAGATTCTCACAGATTTTCCTACCCAAATTGACTTTTGAATTTCAAGCCTCAGATCTCAGCTTTCTGAGTAGCAAGGAACCACTAGCACCCAGCAGAGCCTCTTAAAGCAGTCAGCAAAGGACCATTAAGCACCGTCAGGGCTGGGAGTACGCACACATTTTGAGCAACAACATATGTAACATCACATATATATTGCCATATATCATCACATATATAATCACTATATATATATCATCTACAACAAAATGAAAAAATAAAATATGCCTAAATTTATGCATTCACATAATACTTTTAAAAATGAAGAAAACTTTCTACCTTTTGAAGTATAAAAAGAATTATTGGTTATATTTGAAAATCAATCAATAAAAGGACTCTCCTATACAATGTATACTTTGGGAAAAGTACAGTAGATGGAGGAATTTCCTGTATTTCAGGTAGTAAATACAGAAAGTCAGAATGCCACATTTAAAAAAAATTATTGAATTCATGGAGCTAAGGAATCACTGAAAATCCCCATCACCACCACTACCTGGTAGCTGATTCATGGCAAAAATCAAACCACTAGGTCCCACCACCATTTAGAGAAATTACATAGGACAGGAGAAATGACACCTGACACCACAAGAATGTGATCAGCAAATGCAGGAAAACAACAGGACAAATCATGGGACAAAAACCTAGCAAGCAACAGGAAAGGACAAGACTTCAGAGCCATAGCAATCTCTGCAACCTGCAGGTTGTTTGGACCTTGCTTCAAACAAGGCAATGGAAAATCGTGAATATCACCTGTATATTTCCCAAGGTATTAAGGATTCTCTTTATAAAGAATCACTGGTATTAAGCCACATGCCTGTGGCTCACACCTGTAACCTTAGCTACTCAGGAGGCTCAGGTCTAAGGATAGTGATTATCTCTAATTAACCACCAAAAAGCTGAAGTGAAGCTGTGGCTCAACTAGTAGAGCATTAGCCTTGACTAAAAAAAGCTCAGGTACAGGGGCCGGGAGTTTGGCCTAGTGGTTAAAGTGCTTGCCTAGCATGCACGAAGATCCAGGTTCAATTCCTTGGTACCACATACATTAAAAAAAAGCCGGAAGTGGTGCTGCGGGTCAAGTGGTAGATCTCTAGCCTTGAGAAAGTCCAAGGACAGTGCTCAAGTCCAGGACAAAAAAAAAAAAAGCTCAGGTACAGGCCCTGAGTTCAAGCCTCGGTACCAGCTTTGTTTTTTAAAGAATTACTATCATTCTTATATGTGCTAAAACTATTACGGCATTATGTTTCTAAAGATAATTTATAGAATTCTAAGATTTTAGTGCTAGGAATTAAACTCAGGGCCTCACGAGTGAGTGAGTGAGTGCGTGCGTACGTGTGTGTGTGTGTGTGTGTGTGTGTGTGTGCGTGCGTGCGTGCGTGTGTGTGTGTGTGTGTGTGTGTGTTTGCTCAGACACCTGTATGCCTGAATTGAGCCTTATTGACTCTCCATTTAGAGCTCTGGCTTAATTTTTCTACTGAGGCTGGGATTCTACCATTTGAGCCACACCTCCACTTCCTGTGGCAAGTTTATTTCTATAACTACAAACTGAACCATCCCCAGAATCAAATGAGAGGATATCTGGGATTCACTTCAATTTAACTCAACAGCAGAGGAGAAAAAGAAGGGGTGCTAGATAAGGGCGGCTCCCAGCTACTCAGAAGGCTGAGATCTGAGGCTTTTGACTGAAAGCCAAGCCTAAGCAGTCGTCTATGAGACTCTTACCTCCAATTATCCACAAAAAAGGCCAGAGGTGGGATGGTGGTTCAAGTGTTAGAGCACTGTCTTGAGCAAAATAACTGAGGGACAGCAACCTGGCATTGAGCTCAAGCCCCAGGACTGACATGCACATGCACATGCACACACGGACACATGCACGCACACGCGCACACACACATACACACACACTCCAAAAAAGTGTTGGGGGAAGGGATGGAAGAAATAAGATTATCCACATGTTGATGGAGAGGTGGCTTACTACATTTTTCTGCCTCTATGCTTGAAAATGTCCAAAATTTCTGGGCACGGTGGCTCACGCCTGTAATCCTAACTACTGAGGAGGCTGTGATCTGAGGATCAAGGTTCCAAGCAAGCCAGAGCACAAAAGGACCTGAAACTCTGATCTCCAATTAACCTCTAGAAAACAAGAAGTCCCTTGTCCCAAGGGTAGGGTGGTAGCCTTGAGCTGATGAGCTCAGGGCAGTGCCCAGGTCAAGCCCCATCACACTCACACTCACACACACACACACACACACACACACAAATTGCAGGGCGAAGCTGGAACTCAGGTAAAAGATAAGACACTGGATCAGAAGAGACAGTTTTTCACTCCCTGTTCCAGTCATTGTCAGGGTCAATCACAGATCCCTTTCAGCCAGCCAAGAAATGCAATGCACTTGAGTTTCCCTTGACTTAGAATCCTTGGGTCCAGAATATTAGGTCTGCTCAGGGAAAACATGGCCCCCTCCCTTTATTCTCCTTCCATGCACACATGCACTCATGGCCTCTTCCCCGGAAGTCCCCACCCAGCACCCCTAACCCATGTACCTGGCACACCTGGGGGCAGTGGGAGGGTCCCCCAGGCTGAGGTCACTTCCTCTTCCTCTAAAATCATATCCGAACCTGCAATGTAAGCTCCTTCTCCCATCTCCTTTCCTATATAATCAGTCTTCATGATGAGTTCTCCATTCCCACTCTCTAAACTCTCCCTCCCTTTCCTCTTCTCCCTCTGTGTGCCTCCATCTTATGAGGCAGTGTGCTCTCCCCACCCCACCCCACCCCCAATAAACTCTTCTGCCTGAACCAAACCTTACATAGAAGTGATAGGAATCTGATTCTTTTAGATTTGAAAATAGTTGCATATACATAATGAGGGGACAGGACCCAAGTCTAAACATAATATTCATTACTATTTCATATATATCCTAGGCACATGGTCTGAAATGATTTTTTTGGGGAGGGGATGGGTCTTGGGGCTGAGCCACTGCATTCAACTTGAAATGATTTTTTTTTTTTGCAATTGGATATCTCTATTTTAAAATTCATTCTCCCAATATTTGCCTTTTCACTGGAAGCTTATTTATAGCTGAAATGATTTTATACAATGTGTTTAGCATGCCTGTGACTTGACTGTGACCTATCTATCACATGAGGTCAGGTGTTGAATTTTCCACTTGTGGTGTCATACAGTGCTCAAATAGTTTCAGGTTTGGGAGCACAGAGATTTCAGATTAGAGTGGTTCAGACATAGCAACTAATAACAGTTTGATGTAGTGGGGGGGCCCTTATTAGGAGCATGGCCCTAGTGGCTGGGGGCCTCAGGCCTTGGAGAGCCCTCCCCCTTCTATACAGATACCACAGCTGCACAATTCCCTTCTACACAAAGGCAAGACATCATTTCCATTTGCTAATGCCTGCCCTGCTGCTGAGCCAGTGTGGAAGCTTGCTGCTCCTTCCCCCTGAGCCTCTGCCAAGGGCCCAGCAGCCCCTAGCATTGCCTCCAGTCGTCAAGTTTCCCTTACGAAATGCCGCCTCTGCCGCCTCTGCCGCTGCTTCCCAGAGATCTCTACTGATTACGCTTGTTGTGGTGCCAACACCAGAGCAGCCCTCTAATTAATCCTGTTTAGTCAAGACCATGAATCTGGAACAACACAACTAAGAAGAAGCCCAGCCTGAGGACCTGACCGGGGACTGTTCAAGTTTGCAGAATCAACTGCTGTTGGGTACATCAGCACTAATTGTATACCTACTGTATCCAGTTCTATTGGAATGCCCAAATTAAACACAGACATCAAAAGGATCAACATAGTTCCCTCTCACACAATGTGACCAATGTAGTAAGTGCTCCTTTGGGTCATTAGGTGTGGTCTGTGCCAGACAGGTAAGATTTCAGAGACAAACCACAAGCCAGCACATCAGTAGGCACAAAACTCACAGTTCTCTGTATGTCACTGTGACAAACTAGCCAGAGGCATGGGTGGCACTCAGTAGAGCTTTGAGGTCTCTGGAGAGATCACATTGTTGCTGAGACCTCTATTCTTAGCATCAAGTGGCTTCCTAGCCAGGCGCTGGCTGCCCTCACCTGGTAGGCCCGGATCAGGGACTGCACAGCTAGGTGGTCCTCCACCAGCTTGCTGGTCTTAGTGCGGCTTGAGACTGCAGGCCTGTTCTCTGGGATGACAGACAGGAGCTGTGGCTGCACAGGGCATGTAGAGGCTTCCTTACTTGCTTGCCGGAAGAAGCTGTCCCAGGCCTGAGCAGGACAAAAGGAAGACGTTTCCAGGTCAGGGCCCAGGAAGAGTCAGGAGTGGCCTAGGTTGGAGTACAGAGGAGCATCTGGTATTGCTTGGGACACATGGTTCTTGGGCCGTATGGGGCCCCGTTTTGAGGACCCCTTCTCCAGCAGCCTAGGTCCCTCACCCACAGTGAAGTTATCCTCAGGACTCAGCATGGGG
Source organism: Megascapheus bottae (assembly GCF_031878675.1). NCBI lineage: Eukaryota > Metazoa > Chordata > Mammalia > Rodentia > Geomyidae > Megascapheus > Megascapheus bottae. The sequence goes on along the minus strand of NC_143523.1, from coordinate 59,305,015 downwards.
CGGGGCAAGATATAAGTTGTGGCTCAAGTGATTCAGCTGTAACAGGGGCTTCGACCCCCAGGGAAAACAAGATCTCACAGTGGGTTATGGGAAGCCTTTGTTCAGGGCAGTGTGGAAGGCAGACCCTCCACATGTTCAAGGCACATATCTTTTGAGCTAGCCATTAATCTACACATGTAGGTACATAAGTTTGCCTGATATACATAAGTTTGCCTGATATACAAACAAAAATGTTCCTTGCAGAGCTGGGCTGTTTATAAAACTGACAAGGCAAGCTCAACTTAAATGACTTTTCAATTGGAAAGTGGCAAAACAAATAAATGTACAGTGAGCCTGCACCTATTGTGGGAGTTACGTTCCACAGACCATGTGATAAGTGAAAAGCTCAGGAACAGCATGTTAAATCATCATCCCTCACTACACTACCGTCCACTCATTGCTAATTCATGGATTTTCACCTGTCTGGAAGGTAGCTCCCATGATAGGGGTGAGGGATCACTATATATGTATTTATTTTTAAACCCAGGATATAGTGAAGCTGCAATAAGTAAACTGCCATATAGCAAGGGATGACAGTATGTTTGGAATCTGGAAGATTTTACAATTGTTTAAAAAAATAGCCAGGTACTGGTGGATCACACCTATAATCCTAGCTACTCAAGAGGTTGAGATTTGAGGATTGTAATTCAAAGCCAGCCAGGGAAGGAAAGTCTATGCAACTCTTACCTCCAATGAACCACCAGAAAACTGGAAGTGGAACTGTGGCTCAAAGTGACAGAGCCCTAGCCTTGAGCAAAAGAGCTCAGGGACAGCAACAGTGCCCAAGCCTTGAATTAGAAGCCCTATGACTGACAAGAAAAATAAAAAATAATAAGGTGCATTCATGACTGTGGAATGGAATACCACCAAGATAACATTGTAAAGAGAACAAAGCCAGACATGCACTTAGTTACTCTATGTAGAAGCAAAGTCAGACGTGAATATGTAGATACTTCTTTGTGTTTCCAGGGAAAGAAGTGGGTAGTGTCAGGCTTAGAGACAGAGAACCTGCTTATCTAACATATGTGAAGCCCTAGGTTCTATCCCCAGAACCACACAATCAAAAACAAAAACAAAAAGTACTTTCCATTGCTCACTCTCATTTAGGACCAGTGAGAGAATCAGTACACACACACACACACACACACACACCTATCTCATGGAAAGCAATCTGGCAAAGTTCATTAAAATGACGCACATAGCTACTCTTGGATCAGATCTTTCCACTGGGAAATGTTCCTACCTAGCTGTGCACGTGCAAGATGATGAAGGCACAGAGTATGCAAGACTGGAAGTGAACCAGAAGTCTATCATCAGGGATAGAATGGCACAATGTTGCAATGGAATAGTATGCAGGTAGAAAAAATAACAATAATGTTCTTTACATACTGACACAGAAAAATCCGGCAAGACTGCCAAGTGGAGAAAATTAAAACAAGGGACAAAACAGGATTGTTACCATATTATTATAAAGTTTACTTAAAATCTCAGAAGGAAAAAGAAGAAACAGAGTCGAGGGGGAGGTAGGAACTGAGAAGTCAAGGAGTGGCTCGGGAAATCTTGTGACTTTTCCAAAGTTTTGAGTTTGGCATGTGCGTGTTTACTTTCCTGGGAGGAGACAAGTGTTCCAGAAAGGGAGAGGCATCAACTTCTCCCCCAACCAACTTTTGCCAACCATCAACAGGAACATATTTTATCAGATCATGAATCTATAAACATTTCTTATCTTAGGAAACTCCGGATAACAGAGTCATAGCGGCTTCCACTGCCTGGGCAGGGAACCCTCAGGGCCATTGGGGTGGTGGCCTGTCCACAGCTGATTTCTCAGCAGCAGGACCTGAAACCTCTCCCCCTCCTCTCCGTTTCCTTCCTCATCACCCACAGGAATTTGGGGTACCCACCTGGTGAACGCTTTGTGGGTTTTCTAGCCAGGCGAAGTACATCTCCTCCACGTAACTGGAGTCACCTCCACCTCTGCCACCTGAGAAGGTGGTGGGGGGCCCAGAGGACCTGCTGCGCAGGCCCAACTCTGGGATACCCCTCACAGACAGAAGTCTCACCACGTGTACCCCGAGCCGGGATGGCAGTAGCCTTAGCTGACTCATTCTGTCACAGACAATGAGAACAGGCATAAACCACAGGACCAGGAAAGGAGTCCCAACAGGTACATGTTCACTCATTACCACCTGCCTTTCCCTCTGGATGAGTGAGCCTGGAGTAGGCCATGATGGTAAGACACAGGAGACAACTCCCCCATCTCCTGAATGCACTGCCTCATGGTAGACAGCCCTGCTGGCTCCCTAACCTGGCCCATGCTTTTTCTCCTTGCAGGTCCTGTGAGCCTGAAGAGCCCTGATGCAAGCCCTGCCTGGGGGTGGGGACCTAACTCAGGCTCTGGGTCTCATTCTGAGGGTCTCAGGGCATGTACAAATGTCCTCCCAAGAATGTCGTGTGGTCAGAAAAAGGGAGCAAAAAGATAGGGGTGAGGGGGAGCAGCGATGAACTTCTCAACAGGCCAGGACATGACTGGGTCAGTCTCCAAACATTGCGGCCAAAAGTGACCAGTGACCCCTCTGACTACAGTACTGGCTCCCAGTGCCCTTCCTCCTAGCCACAGCTAGGAGGCTAGTGATTCGGGCCTCGGTAGTAACCAGAGCTCACACTCCAGACAAATAACACCCAAGACCAGTGGGGGAATGGGGGAAACCAAAACGGACTCTTCCCCAGCATGGCACGGCACCCACCATCCCAGGGGCTTTCATTGGTGGAGGTCTCCTTTCTCCACTCCCCAGAGGACAGGAGTGGTAAAATTCTTCCTGACCCTAGAGGACTCCTAGGACTCCCTATCTGTACAGCTGCGGGCTGACAAGACCCACTGAGGCCCCAGCTGCCCCAGGTTCCAGCCTCCATGTGTTCCCTCGGCCTCACTCTGAGACAAAGCAGCAGCCCCTCCACTGCTTAGCTCAACTCCTACTGACTACTGGTCATTCAGGAATTTGTGGATGGAGCTGACCCCACTGGGGCTATGCAGTGGGGGAAAGCCACTCCCCCCATGACTCAGTGACCCTGAAAATGTGCATCCTGAACTACAACTGGCATCTGCCTAGATTGGGACTTGACCAATGCCCCGGAGCATACTCTCTCAACAGGTGGAACAACTCCCAGAGATGGGTGACTCCCTGTCCCTGTCACCAGCTCAAAGAAGCTCTCAGGACCCCCCAGGCTGCGCTTCCCACAAGGGGCAAGCCCCAGAACAAGGGCTTGATTGGATGACAGAGCAGGGTACAGCCCCTCCCCCAGCCTGCTGTCTCATTCCTTTTCTCCCTCCACCCACTGCCTCTCTCTAGCAAACTCACCTGAGCAACAGGAATGGGGGAGGGGAGATCCTCAATCAAGAACAAGCAGGCTCCTTAAGCCTGAAAAGAGGAAAATTAAAAACTCAAAACAACAGTCACTCCAGGGAGGGAGGGGGATTATCAGGATCTGAGACCCAAATGCCCTCCCATCCTACCCCCCTCCCCCCTCCCTCCTAGCACACATGCTCAGTCCCTACACTCTGTGCTACATGCCCAGTCCACTTCTGCCCTGCAGCAGCAGCTTGTTCAAGGGCTGGACAAACTCTCGGACGATTGCCAGCTCTGCCTGGCAATCTAGAGCTGCCCAGGGATCACTAGAGCCCCAAGCATCAGGAGCTTCCTTGTCTCCATTCTACACACTGCCTGAGAGAGGAGCAGAAGTGAATGAGCAGTCACCACGCTCCATTTTACAAACAGGGAAACTGAGGCAGGAGACTGAGCTGTCAGTCGAAGAGGCTCACTGCAGAATCAAGATGTCAGCCCCCTGGCAGTAGCTAATCCCTCCACCAGTCCAGTCCCCACAGGGATGACTTCAGGCCAGACTGGGACAAGGCCTGGCTGTACCCAAGCTGGCCCTGCATGGGAACACTGTGTTTTGCAAACTGAATAGTCTGGGCAAAAGGCCTCCACCCAGCCAGATAAGTAGGGACCCAACTAGCAGAGGGTCGCATGTGGGCTCAGTATTTACAGCAGAACCCCCGAACTTGCAGGGCTAAGTCGTACCTGCACCCTCCATGGCAGTGGCAATGAGTCAACATTAAATCGAAAAATAAATAAGGTACTTTATGCGCACCTAGGCAGCTCTGGTAGGGGAGGGTTCCCTGTGGACCCAGAACTACACAGACATCCCTGCCACAAGGCCTCCCAACACCCTGGTCCTTGTCCCCCAATGCATCCCTGATGCTGTTCAGAGAGGTGCAGGAGAGCAAAGGGGAGCGGAAGGAGAGAGGAAGAACCCACCCCAGAACCTCAATGTCAGGCAGCCCATGCCTGGACTTGTGCTAGCCCGGGCCACGCACGCTGAGAAACGGCCGGTGTTTGTTCAGTTGCGTAGTTTTCTGCACCAGAGAGGAGCGGGGCCGGGAGGGGCTGTGAGAATGTCCTTGGCAGACAGGAAGGGGTGAATCAAAGCCAGAAGTGGGGAAACTACAAAGGCGGCCGGGGCCGTTTCCAGGAGCCGCTGGAGAGCTGTTAGGGCTGCGCCTGGCAGCTCGGACCCCTCGGGCCCAGGCTCACACAGCCTGCTGAGAGCGAGCGCTCCCGTTCCCCGTCGCCCCCCTTCCGTAGAGGGGAGCCGCGCTTCCCGCGGCGGCTGTGACCCCAGGCTGGAGCAGAGAGCGCGGCTAACGCCTCCCGGTGGGCCTCGCCCGCGATGTGGGGCTTCGAAGCTGTCCTTCAAGGGCGCGGGGTGGACCTCCGCTGGGAAGGGCGCGGGGCGCCAGCGCCCCCACCCCGGCCGTGGCAGAGGCGGTCGGGACCCCTTGATGACTGCTGAAACCCTAGTTAACGCGTCACGGCAAATGTCGCGCCAGCGGGAATAAAACGCGCCAAAAGGGCTGGGGAAGGGGGGTCTCCGAGGGCGGCGGTAGCCGCGCAGGGCGGAGCCAGGCCCCGCTCCCGCCCCGCCCCCTCCTTCCCCGCCCCCTCCCCTCCCCTCCCCCTCCACGAGGCCCGGCTCGGGACGGCGCACAGGGCTCCCCAGGACCCCGGGGTGGGGGGCAGCGGAGGGGACGGCCTTTCGCAGGCGAGGACGCGGAGGAGCCGCGGGGACAGGCCGCCGCGCTCACCGGGCAGCAGGGGTCGGCTCAGCGGCGCCGTCCGGAGGCCGCAGGTCAGGGGGTGCGGAGGGGGCGCGCGCCGCGCCGGGCCAGGCCAATTCCCCGGCTCACGTGACGCGCGCCCTCGGCGCGCGGTGACGTCTAGGCGGACGCCCCGCCCCGCCGGCGCGCTGTCCTCGGTGCTGACCGCGTGCTGCCCGCCGAGGGCACCGGGGAGATCCCCGAGCCCACGTTGGCCGCCCGGGGCACACCGGCGCCCCGGCAGCGTGCGGTGCTCGTACCAGAAGTCACAGGGCCGGGGCGCGCGGCGGGAAGACGGCTTCCGTTTCCCGGCCGGTGAAGTGGGAAATGTTGTCTTTTCTTTCTTTTTTTTTTTTTTTTGCCAGTCCTGGGCTTGAGCTCAGGGCCTGAGCACTGTCCTTGGACTTTCTCAAGGCTAGAGCTCTACCACTTGAGCCTCAGCACCACTTCCGGCTTTTTTCTATGTATGTGGTACCAAGGAATCGAACCCGGATCTTCGTGCATGCTAGGCAAGCACTTTAACCACTAGGCCAAACTCCCGGCCCCCAGGGAAATGTTATCTTTACAGCTCCACTTTCCCAGGGGTGCCCGATGCCGGCCTTACTCGCGCGCTCCCAGGGAGGGCTAGGGCATTCCCCCCCTCGCCCTCCGCGGTTACTGGTGACTTCTCGACTTCTCTTTCTTCTTTTTGTGCTGGTCCTGGGGCTTGAACTCAGGACCCAGGCAATGTCCCTGAGCTTTTTTAGCTTAGCCACTTGAGCCACACTGGACTCAAAGTGGAGCCAACTCTGGATTCTTTGGTGGTTAATTGGAGATAAGTCTCTCAGACTTTATTGCCCCGCTGGCTTTGAACCTGAATTCTCAGATCTCAGCCTCCTGAGTGGCCAGGATTACATGCATGAGCCACCAGTGGCTCATGCCACCAGCTTGTCCCATTATTGTTTTATTCTGCATTTTCATGATCCCCAGTGGTTTGATATCATATGGTTAGTTTGGGAGCTGCTGGTTGTATATTTGTTACTTTTTAAATTAGGTTTTGTTTTCATAGGCAAGAATTCCTGTATAGGAACTCGCTGTACCTGGTTTGAAAGCCACCATCAGCTCTGTCCTGAATTGTTGCCACAGCCCCCTAATGCCCCTTCTGCCTCCACAGTTGCACCCTTGAATTCTAACCTCAACACAGCATCCAGAATTCTACTCATAAAATAAAATATAAGCCAGGTGCCCTATGGCTCATACCTGTAATCCTAGCGACTTAGGAGTCTGAGCTCTGAGCATTGCAGTTTGAGAAAACTGAGCAGGAAAGTCTATGAGACTCTTATCTTGAATTAACTGCCAAGACAAAACTGGAAGTAGAGCGTGTCCAAGATCCTTTAGAACCAGCACAGAAACAATAATAATAACAATTCAAATCATGTCACCCCTCTGCTCAAAACCCCCAGTGACTTTCCATTCCACTCAGACTAAAAGCTCAAATCCTTGCATCTATTTCCAAGGCTCATTTCCTCATCATGAATATCTCAGGCATACTAACATATTAAATGTAAAGGAAAGTTAAAAAATGAAAACTTTACCAAACCAAAAGAAATATACAGTGTAATTCTACATATGCCTACAAAACTAAAATACAAGTTTTACAAAAATACACTATTATGATTGTAAATGAATGGGATCAATAATGTGGATATAGACCAGATGTGGTGGCTCACGCCTGTAATCCCTTGCTACGCAGGAGGCTGAGATCTGAGGATCAAGGTTCAAAGCCACCCCAGGCAAAAAGGACCTGAAACTCTTATCTCCAATTAACCTGTAAAAAATGGGAAGTGGGGCTTGGCTCAAGAATAGGGCTGTAGCCTTGAGCTGCAGAGCTCAGGGAGAATGCCCAGGCTGAGTTCAGGCCCCATGACCCACAAAATAATAATAATAATAAAATAATAATAATAATGTGGATATAAAGTGATTAATCAAAGACAGAAGGATGTAATTAATTCTCCTCTCAGTAACTGAGATCCTCAAAAGTTGGTTATTTACAGATATTCAGGATTTCATATGGCCATGGACTCTGTTTCATTTACTGTTTGTAATGTCAGCACTTAGCACAAGCTTAACTAAAAGTTTTGTTTAGCAGATATGTGTTGGATGAATGAATAAATAAATGGAATTTAGTCTTGAAGGATGAGCTGGTAGGACTAGGGGTGCAGTGGAAGAGGGGTGCTTAACAATCTCCAGAACCAAACAGATGTGTGATGTGGAGAGACAGAATTATTGGGAATGTTTTGATTATGGGCACCCGGAAATGACTTGGCTTGCTTAAGCCAAAACAAGAGTTGCCATGAGGATGGCACAGAAGTAAATTCCAATGGTCAGAGGAAAGCTGCAGTTTTCTCAGTGAGCAGAGCTGAACCAGCGAAGAACTGCTTCTTTAAGACTTGTAGGACACTCAAATTAAAATTCCAAGAACAGAGGCTTAGTGACTGACTTGGAACCACACATAGATGGGAAAGTAGATGGCTCATGGGGCATGAGTACCATGAGAAATGAAGCAGATGTTCAAGAGAGGAATCAGCTTGTGTCCCAAAGACCTCCAGCAGGAAAGAGTAGCACAGGCACAGCTGAGTATGAAGGTCTGGGTGAAAGGGAAGTGCTGAGGTGGTGGCGGGCTGAGGGGCTGGACTCTGCACATCACTGTTATACTTTGGATCTGAGGGCCTCAGAAGCACATGTGCTGCAATGCTACACAGCCAGGACAAAGAACAAGATCATGTCATTTGCAGGAAACTGATGGAACTAGAACAAACCATGTTAATTGAGGTAAGCCAAGCTCAGAAAGACAAATGGTATATGTTTGCACTCATATGCATAGTTAGATCTAAAATACACTGGGACATAAAAAAATTATACAGGACTCTAGGCATTCACACACAGTACAACCAAAGGAGGACCCTCTTGGGAACCCAAAGGCTCAATGCCTATGTGCATCTGATTATATAAAATAATCTTTATCAAAATGAATTCCAGGAAATGGAAACAAAAGATTTTTTTTTATTTTTTTGCTGTTTTTGTTTTCTTTCCTTTTTGTCCTGTTGGTTCATTTATCAATCTTTGGGAGTTAAGGGGAGGCACAGAAATGAAGGGATAAAGGGTGAACAAATGCAGCATGGTACTCACTGGCCACTATGTGGAAAATTAAATATGCAGCTTGTGGATGGGTACAGGAGGGAAAAGCTGAGAGAGAACGAGGGAAAGGGTGACATTGTCCAAAAGGAAATGTGCTCTTTGCCTGACTTGTGTTAAATATAACCCCTCTGTGTATCACATGTATGCATATATATATTAATGTTAAAAAGTGCTTCTGGGCATTTGGCCTAGTGGTAGAGTGCTTGCCTAGCATGCACGAAGACCTGGGTTCAATTTGTCCGTACCCCACATAGAAAGAAAAGCTGGAAGTGGTGCTGGGGCTCAAGTGGTAGAGCTCTAGCCTTGAGAAACCCCAAGGACAGGACTCAGGCCCTGAGCTCAAAGAAAAAAAAAATACTTTTGTTAGCCAGGCCTTTGCCTGTAACACTATCTATTCAGAAGTCTGAAATCTAAGGATTGAGGTTTGAAGCCAGCCTGGGGGAAAAAAATCCATGTGCCTCTTACCTCCAGCTAACTACCAGAAAACAGAAAGTGGTGCAGTGGTTCAAAGTGGTAGAGTGAAAAAGCTTAGTGACAATACCCAGGCCATGAATGCAAGCCCCACAACCACTACCAACAACAAAAACAAAAAGTGCTTATGTTGAGGCTTGGTTGCAGTGTAGCAGTGTTTGGGGGGGAGGGCGGGCTGTAGGATATGTTAGATCCATTGATGGATTCATAACTTGATGGGCTACTGAGAGATGGTGGGCCCAAGTGGATGAAGTAGCTCATTCATTGATGAGTATATTTGCGGGCTTTTCTTTCAGTCACCCTGCTTCCTGTATATCATGATGTTAACATCATCACATATGTACATACTGCCATGATATTCTGCCTCACCCCAGGCTCAGAAGCAGCAAAGCCAAGTAACCATGGACTGAGATCAGTGAAGGTTTGAACCCATTTCTCTGAAACCATTTCCTCATTGAAGTTCATTTTCTGAGGCATTTTGTCACTAAGAGGCAAAATTTGCCTAATACAACCATGTCAGTTTAGAAAACAAAACCCTGAAGTGAAGCCCTTTAGAAGTGTTTTGCTCTGACCTATGGGCTATGGCCTATCCTGTCTTCTCTCCTACATTTTCCTCTAAGACCAGACACAGAAACTAGAATTCCTCTTTTTGCAAGACAAGTCAGAGAAGACAGAAAATCTTCCCAACAAGAGACACAAATCAAATTGGCATTGGTTGTTCACACCTGTAATCCTAGTTACTCAGGAGACTGAGGTATGAGGATCATGATTCAAAGCCACCCTGGGCAGGAAAGTACATGAGACTCTTATCTGCAATTAACTATGAAAAAGCTTTAAATAGCCCTGTGGCACCAAGTAGTAGGACACTGTCATTGAGCACTAAAGTTCAGGGACAGCACACAGGCCCCAAGTTCAAGCCCCAGGATCAGCATTTAAAAAACAAACAAAAAGATACAGAACCTAAAACCATTGCTTCAGTGTGACTATCATAATGACATGGAGGGAGGGAGAGTGGGGGGGAAAGAGGGAGGGGAAAAGGAAGTGGTAGAGCTCTAGCCTTGAGGAATGAGTTCAAACCAGGACTGGCAAAACAAACAAAAATACTGCTGGTGTCCTTTCTGGCTAGTCTTTAGGGAAGGAAAATGAGATGATCCTATTGTTTGTCTTTCACAAGGGTCATGTTTAAGACCCTTATAAGAAAGGAAGAGTTAGGTCTGGGAATGTGGCCTAATGGTAGAGTGATTGCTCAGACCTGGGTTCAATTCCTCAGTACCACATAAACAGAAAATACCGGAATTGGGGCTGTGCCTCAAATGGTAGAGTGCTAGCCCTGAGCAAAAGAAGTTCAGGGACAGTGCCCAGGCCCAATACTGGCAAGGTTGAAGCTACAGCCTTGGAGTCCTATGGGCCGCCTGATCTTCCAGCCTAATTGATACTTCACTAATTACATGCATGAGACAAGCATGGGTGACTGTCACATGGGTGACTGTCATTCTGAGAAGTCTCAGAGGACTTGAAGTAGTAGCTGGGGAATCTGCAAAGATCTTTTTAGAAGTAAATATTTTGTTTTTCTTCCTTCTTTCCTCACTAGTGTCAGCACATGCAAGTTTACGTTTATCCCAGTTGCCTAGATTTAAAATAATAGAGAAAGATCACAAGTGCAAGATTTGAAAACTCCCATCCTCTGCCTCAAATTTCCTTCCTTCCTTCCTTCCCTTCCTTTCTTCCTTCTTTCCCTCCTTCCTTCCTTCCTTCCTTTTCTTCCCTTCCTTCCTTCCCTCTTCCCCCCCCCCTCTTGTCCTCCCTTCCTTACTTTCTCTCTCACCAGTTAGTCATTGAAGAACATCTGGATTCTTCCAGAAGCTGGCTATTTACAAGTATAGTATACCTGTTATGAACATTTGTGTACAGATTTTTTAATTGATTGAATTCATGAGTCATTAAGGTAGTCATATGTTTTGTTTTATTTTGGGGTGTTTTGTTGTTTTGTTTTTGGCCTGTCTGGGGGCTTAAATTCTGGGCTTATGTGCTGTCCCTGTACTCCTTTTGCTCAAGACTAACATATTACCACTTGAGCCGGCTTTTTCTGTGATTAATTGGTTAGAAGAATTTCACGATTTTTCTGCCATGGCTAGCTTCAAACCCTGATCCTCAAATCTCAGCCTATTGAGCAGCAAAGATCACAGGCATCGTATGTTTAATTTTTAAAACTCTTTTCTTTTGGGCCAGGAGTTTGGCCTAGTGGTAGAGTGCTTGCCTAGCATGCACGAAGACCTGGGTTCCACATACATAGAAAAAAGCCAGAAATGGTGCTGTGGCTCAAGTGGTACAGCTCTAGCCTTGAGAAAACCCAAGGACAATGCCTAGACCCAAGTTCAAGGCCCAGAAACTGGTAAAAAGAAAAAAATCCTCTTATCTTTTTCCAAGAGTGTCTGTTCCATTTTACATTTTCAACAAGACATGAGTGATACTTGCCGACATTTGGTCTTAATCACTGTGTGTGTGTGTGTGTGTGTGTGTGTGTGTGTGTGTGTGTGTTCCATCCCAGTTGGACTGTCATGATGTCATATTGTGGTTTTAATTTGCATTTTCCTGATGGTTGATGACATCTTTTCATGTGCATAGCCTCTTCAGAGAAATGTCTCTTCTTGTCTTTTGCCCTTTTCTAATCAGCTTGCCTCTTTTTCTTTCTTTGTTTTTTCCTCCTTTCCTTCCTTCCTTCCTTTCTTTTTCTTTTTTCTGGCTGGTCCTTAGGCTTGAACTCAGAGCCTGGGCACTCTCTCTGGGCTTGTTTGCTGATGCTCTACCACTTGAGCCACAGTTCCACCTCTGGCTGTTTGGTGGCTAATTAGAGTTGCATGGACTTTCCTTTCCAGGCTGGCTTTGAACAGCAACCCTCAGATCTTGCCTACTGAGTAGCTCATTGTCTCATATCTATGAGACACCCCACTAGAGGAACCTTTTCTTGGAGCTCCAGAGGACAATAGAAGGAGGGCTGGAGGGGAGGTGTGCAGAGATATGGGACAAGTTAACAGGATCCTGGCACTGGCCCTGCATTGCCCCTGGGCACTCTTCCCCGGAACGGCCTTGCCACCCCTTTCTAGCAGGGATGCCAGGGAGCAGTTCTGGGGTCCTGGGGCTCTGGAACGCCTCCACCACCCAAAGTCAAGGCCGGGAAAGACCCTTTTCTGCTTTACCTCCTCCCATCGCATCTGGCAGAGAGAGCCCTGAGGAGACTAGAGTCCCTGTAGCAATTGCTCTGTAACCAATCAATCCTAGAGCAAGTGTAGGGGAGTCACATAGCATGGGAGGTGCTCCCAGCTAAGCAGGGCCAGGGCAGGGGTGTGGAGGAAAGAGAGAGTAGAGCTCTGATTGCTTGAGACAGTGGGTGTCAGGGAGGCAAGCCCTGTCCAAAGCTCAAGAGACCACTTTGTTCCTGTTCTATTCCAGTAATAAAGTAATAACTTCTCTGGAACTCCTCCAAGGACAAAGACAGAGCTAATGGCCAACCAGGCCACACCTGTGATCCAGGAAGTTTTTTTGTTTTTATTAGGTCATCCTGGGAAAAATGGTCCCTTCCCCTGACTTTCTCTCTGCTTCTCTCTGTACACTTCCATCTGGTGTAGCCCTGCACACCTCCATCTTGTGCAGGGCAGGTGGTTTGGTTCTGCTAATAAACTCTCTTCCACCTGAAAAAGCAACCACATGGTGGTCTCCTTTCTGCAAACCTTATACCTTTCTCACTCCCTGTCCCAGTTTTTCCTATGTAACCTTGATGGCTACAGTGTAGGCCTAATGGCCTTCTCTCCTTTCCCAGGCCTGTCTGGTCAAAGCAGTAAACATTAGTGCTGGCCCAGGGCCCCTTCCCCCATTCCCATAGTGCCTGGCAGCTATCTCCCACCCCCTTACCTTGAATAACCATATATGGCTACATGATCTGCCCAGGGTGACCTTCAGGTGTCAGCAGCGGCAGACCCCCCCTTATCTACCATTTGGACAATATCCATAAATCCTAGTCCGCCAAGATGAAGTCCCTAGTCCTCATGTCCACCCCAGGGTCTCCAAGTCCTCTCTGCAACCTAAATCCCACAGGTTATATAGGTCATTCCAGACAATGGCCAGGGCTTCTTCTTAATATGCATGTGGGTGAGAAGGGGTCTACCAGTCCCTGTATCTGGATGTCTTTGTGGGTTTTTTGGCAAAGTCTGCATGTTATCTAACAAACCTAATGCCAAAGTCTGTCCTGAGAAAAACCACTAACGATATACTGAAGTGCTTTCTTCCTATGCCTGCCTTGTAAGAAATCTTTCTCCGTACTTCGCCATGTCTCTTTATTTGGCATATAGGGGCAAGTGGCCAGACCTAATTGAGACTCCCACATTAGGGTCTAAAAACCCAATTTCAAGGTTGACTGAGTAGCCCCCTTACATCCTGGCTTGCAGCATTCAGCTTAATTCTTAAGCCTCCAAATTCCAGTGATTCTACAAATTGTGAATGCAAATGCCACTTGGTTTACTTCCCTTTTGCATTATAACAGAAGTTAAGAACACTGCCTCCTGGCACTTATTAGTCCTATTCTTTTCTGAAAACTCTTTAGGCAACTGTAAACAGGGTGACTTAGGAGCCCTGGCAGTATAATTACCTTCCAGTGCAAGCAAGGAGGAAGTGTGGGCTGGGGTTAGTTAATGAGATCGGGACAGGCTCCTGCATTCTGTAAAGTGTGTGGGCTAGAGACTGCAGCCTTAGGAAATAATCAATGCCATTGTTGGTTGAGCTCAGATTGATTTCATGAGCAAGAGCTGAGCTATTGAAATATCAGAGATACTTTTTTTTCTATTTAAACTCCCTTTAAGAAAAAAAAAAGAGGAGAAAGATTGTATCGTGTGTGTGTGTGTGTGTGTGTGTGTGTGTATGTGTGTACCAGTACTGAGTCTTGAATTCAAGGTTGACTCGGCATTTTTGCTTAAGCTTGGCACTTTACCACTTGAGTCACAGCTCCACTTACAGCTTTTTGATGGTTAAATGAATATGAGTTCCTCAGACTTTTCTGTCTTGGCTGGCTTTGAACCATAATACTCAGATCTCAAATCTCCTGAGTAGCTGGGTGTGAGCAAGCACCTGTCTTGAATATGTTCTATTACAAATTAAAATACACATTTGGAAATCAGAAACAAATGTAGAAAATGATAAATTAAACATATTTACCTATTGCCTTTGATAAACGCTGCATTGCAAGTTGCATAACTCAGTCTAAGGCTCACTATTGACTGATCCCAGATTTCTTCATCTTGGCCCACAAATTGAATTTCGTCATTAAAGAGTCCATTTGGTAATGGTTAGGGCATTAGTGAAATAATAATAATAAAAAAGAGAAGCCTGATATGTGGAGGGGGGTTAAGTGGGAGGGGAGAGGGTGCTGAATCCGAGGAAAAGGGGTAAAAAAGTGTAGCAGTGGAGGACACTGGTTGTTGATGAAAGTGAACTTTACAAGTTGTGGGTGGAGATTGGAGGAGGGAGGGAATGGGAGAAAATGAGGGAACAGATGACACTGTACAAAGGAATTGTACTCATTACCTAACACATGTAAATGTAACTCTCTGTATACCAGCTCAATAATAACAATAAATCACTTCCTTTTATGTATTAAAGTTTAGGAAGCCAAAAACAGATGTCCCAGGGGGACCCATTTGGGGCCTTCACTTTCAGTGAATTCATCTTTAAAAAATTTACAGACTCTATCTTGATGTTCAATTTTTTTTTGGAGATAAGAGTCTCAAGTCCTTTTGTGCTGGGGCTGGCTTTGAACCTTGATCCTCAAGATCTCAGCCTCCTAAGTAGCTACGATTACAGGTGTGAGTCACCACACCCGGCTTGCTCAAAATTTTTGATCTTTGCCAAAAGTGGTAGTTGTACATGCCCGTAATCCCAGCTACTTAGGCTGAGGGATGAGGGTGTGAGCTTCAGGCCAGTCTGCACAAAGGTAGAGAGACTCCGGTCTCAAAATGAAACCCAAAGGGCCAGGGCGTCGCTTAGTGGCAGAGTGCCTGCCTAGCATACATGAGACCCTGAGTTCAACACACAGTACTGAGAATTTCAACCTTTGAGGAGTTTTTCCTTTTCTCCTTTCTAGGAGGCAATTTTGTCTTTTCTCAGTGCCACTAGGGAGTGTTTTTGTTATGACTCTTATGGTAAACTATAGGAACTTGGAATGTGTAGATAATGCATGTAATTCACAGACAGGTTATTTCTTCCAAAGGAGCAATAATGTACTTGCCTGTGCATGAGCATGTGTGTGTATGTGCATGTGTGCGCACATGTGTGCACGTGTATAGACACAACTACTGGGGTTTGAATTCAGGTATTTGTGCTCTCACTTGACCTTTTATGCTCAAGGCCGTTGCTGTAGCACTTGAGCGACAGCTTCACTTCTATCTTTTTAATGGTTAATAGGAAATAAGACTCTCACAGACTTTCCTGCCCTGGCTGGCTCTGAACCTTGATCTTGTGATTTCAGCTATAATTACAAGCATTAGCCATCTATATACAGTTCACAGACACACTTTTGAAGACACAGTTTAAAAGTTCTTAGTATTGTTAATTATTTATCATCATTTTTCCAAAGTCATATTGTGGATCAGATTCCAACTCAGAGAGGAAGGGGCCAGGCTGGGAGCAGAAGATGTACAATTCCCTCTTGAAGGATTTAGCTGAAGAAATGAATTCCTGTGGAGGCCGATTAATGGTGTTCTTAATTCCTACAGGCAGGGTTTTCAGCAGGGACCCTAAAAGAAACAGGATCTGAAGCACTAAAGAAAAGACGTAGGGGTCAGGAGTTTGGCCTAGTGGTAGAGTGCTTGCCTAGCATGTATGAAGACCTGGGTTCGATTCCTCGATACCACATACGTAGAAAAAAGCTGGAAGTGGTGCTGAGGCTCAAGTGGCTCCAGCCTTGAGAAAGTCCAAGCACAGTGGGCCCTGAGCTCAAGCCCAGGACTGGCAAAAAAAAAAAAAGAAAAGAAAAGAAAAGAAAAGTTGTGCACTTGTCCTAAGCTTGGAGTGACCAACAGCCCCAAAGGAACTGGACTTTAAGTCCCAGGAGACCCCCAGTAACTCCCACCCAGTTGTGTGTACAAATGCTGGTACACTGGAGCTTGAACTTTGGGACTCACACTCTTGTTCCTTTTTGCTCAATGCTGGTGCTGTTCTACTTGAGCCACATCCCCATGCTGGCTTTTTTTGTGGGGTCAATCGTGGTACTTGAATTCTGAGCTCGGGCACTGTCCCTGAGCCCTTCATCTCAAGGCTAGCACTCTATCCCTTGAGCCACACAGTGCCATTTCCAGTTTTCTGGTGGTTAATTGGAAATAAGAGTCTCAAGGACTTTCATGCCTGAGCTAGGTTTGAACCGCAATAATCATATCTCAGTCACCTGAGTAGCTAGGATTACAGACATGAGCCACTGGTGCCCGATTCCCACTGTGGCTTTTTACTGGTTAATTGGAAACAAGTTTCACGGACTTTCCTATCTGGGCTGTCTTCCAGCCTTGATCCTCAGATCTCAGCCTCCTGATTACCTAGGTTTATAGGTATGAGCCACTGATGCCTGGTTGTTGAGACTTAATTATTAATGGATCTTTTCTTCTGCATCTATCAATTGATTAAGTGACTTTCATAAGCCTGTTAATGTAACAGATTCTATCCATTGACTTTAAATATTGAAGCAATTATAAATCTCACTCTAGCCAGGTGCTGGTGGTTCAAGCCTTTAATCCTAGCTATAGTTTTAAGATAGTTGGGCAGGAAAGTCCATGAAACTCTTATCTCCAATTAATCAACTGGATCTATAACTGCAACTAGAACTGGAGCTGTAGCTCAAGGAATAGACTAGCACTAGCCTTGAGCATAAAAAGCTCAGGGACAGGGGACACACACACACACACACAGACTTCCCACTCTTGCTGAATTTCGCTTCTAACATGGCCTTAAAGGCTTTTGCTCCTGGTGCCAGGAGTTTGGCCTAGCGGTAGAGCACTTGCCTAGCATGCACAAAGATCTGGGCTTGATTACTTGGTACTATATATGTAAAAAAAAGCCAGTAGTGGTGTTGTGGCTCAAGTGGTAGAGCTCTAGCCTTGAGAAAGTCCAAGGACAGTGCTCAGCCCCTAACTTCAAGCACAGGACTGGCAAAAAAAGAGAAAAAAAAAAAAGACTTTTGCTTCTCAGAGGAATACTAGTCTCTTGTTATGTTTAATTTTGGTATCAAAGCAATACCAAAAATTAAGAGCCTTCCCCTATTCTATTTTCTTAAAGAGGTCATGTAGTCATGTTCTACCAAACATTTGGTTGAATTCTCCAGGGAAACAAATTGAGCCTGAAGACTATCTACTACAGGTTGCAAAATTCAAATTCAGTATCAACAATTGCTATACATAGCTATTCAAATTATACATTTTTGTACTAGGTCAGTTGTGATAGATTGATCTTTATAAGGAATTAGTCCATTCCATCTAACTTATAAACATATACTTTTAAGAGACTGCAGTCTATAATGATAATCCTTCATTCACTCCTGATATTAGTAGTTTGAATTTTGTTTTTCTTGCAGTCTTCTGAGAGCTTTGTCAATTTTATTGATCTTTTCAAAGAACCAGATCTTTGTTTCATTAAGTCTCTATGGACTTTTTATTCCATTTCATTGATTTCTGCTTTTTATTTTTGACATTGTTTCCTTTGGGTTTCTTCTGTTCTTTCTTTTTTTAATAGTTTCTTGAGGTGGATCTTTCTTTTCTTATATATGCAGAAATTTCGTATGCTATAGATTTTTCTGCTCAGCTGTCCTTTAGCCACATCTCAAAAAAATCTTGACATGCCAGGTGTGGTGGCTCAAGTCTGTCATTTAACAATTTAAGAGGGTGAGATCTGCGAATCACCATTCAAAGCCAGCCTGGGCACTAAAGAACATGAGATTCTTATCTCCAATTAACTACTAGAAAATGAGAAGTGGGGCTGTGGCTCAGGGGTAGGGCGGTAGTCTTGAGCTGAGAGCTCAGGAACAGGGCCCAGGCCCAGAGTTCAAGCCTCATGAACCCCCTCCCCCCACAAATCTTGACATAGATTAACCTTTTGGGGGGCAGTCCTGGGGCTTGAACTCAGGGCCTGAGCACTGTCCTGGGCTTTCTCAAGGCTACAGCTCTACCACTGGAGCCACAGCACCACTTCTGGATTTTTCTATGTATGTGATACCAAGGAATCAAATCCAGGTCTTCATGCAAGCTAGGCAAGCACTCTACCACTCGGCCAAACTCTCGGCCCCAACATGTATTAATTTTACACATGCACAGTGTGGGGTTTGAACTCAGGGCTTGGGTGCTATCACTGAACTTTTTTTGCTCAACACTAGTGAGCTACAGCTCTACTTCTGACTTTTTAGAATTCAGTAAAGATAAGCGATCCATGGACCTTTCTTCCTGGGATAGCTTTGAATCTTAATCCTCAGGTCTCAGTTTGAAGCCAGGCCAGGCAGGAAAATCTGTGAAATTCTTTAACCACTAAAGATGGAGCTGTGGCTCAACTAGTGGTGCCAGCTTTGAGTGAAAAAGCACGGGACAATGACCAGGTCCCTTTTTCAAGTCCCAGTACCAACACGCGCGCACACGCACACACAACTTTCCCAAAGAGTTCATCTTTGACCTATAATTTGAAGTGTGTTGTTTTCATGTATTTGAAGATTTGTTCTCTGCCTCTCTCTCTCTCTTTTTGTGGTAACAGGATATGAACTCAAAACCTCATGATTGCTAGGCTGATGTTATACCACTTGAACCACACTTTCAACCCTGCTTTTTCCTAATAAGTTTGGAGATGGAATCTAATGAACTTTTCTGTTCAAGTTGACCTTGAACTTCAAATCTTCCAGAGTTCAGCCTCCTTTGTAGCTTTTGTGCTCAAGGCCGGTACTCTACCATTTGATCCACATCTCTACTCTGGCTTTTTGGTGATTAACGAGTCCAGGCTGTGATCCTCAGATCTCAGCTTCCTGAGTAGCTAGTATTATAGGTGTGAGCCACCAGTACCTGGCAATTTAGAGTAGATCTTCATCCACAGCAAAACTGAGCAGGAGGTACAGAGTTCCCATATCTTTTGGCTATAGTTTGATCTGAAATGCCCTCAAATGGCCTGAATGTTGAAGGCTTTGTCCCTAGTCGCTATTACAAAGAAGGTGGTAGAAACTTCCAATTAGGTAAGGCCTGGTTGGAAGGAGATTTAGAAGGGGTATCCTAGAGAAGGGTATATCTGATTCCTAGCTTCTTCTTTCCTCTTTGCTTGATGTTTGCCTAGAAAGCTGCTTTGCTTCAATGCACACTGCCTGCCATATTATTCTGTTTCACTATAGCCCAAAAGCAATGGTCAAGTGACCAAATGAATATCTCTGAAATGTACACTAGTAGTATTAGCCAATTTTCATCTTTTTATGTGTCTGTTCCAGTTCTGGGGCTTGGGCCTGGGAATTGTCATTTTCCTTGGTCCTTTTTTTTTTTTTTTTTTTGCCAGTCGTGGGCTTGAGCTCAGGGCCTGAGCACTGTCCTTGGACTTTCTCAAGGTTAGAACTCTACCACTTGAGCCTCAGCACCATTTCTGGCTTTTTTTTTTTTTTTTTTTAATGTATGTGGTACCGAGGAATCAAACCCGGGTCTTCGTGCATGCTAGGCAAGCACTCTACCACTAGGCCAAACTTCTGGCCCCTTGGTTCTTTTTTTTGTTCAAGACTAGCTTATCTATCACTTGATCCATAGCTCTACTTCAGGATTTTTGGTGGTTAATTGAAGATAAGAATCTCACAGGACCGAGTTTGGCCTAGTGGTAGAGTGCTTGCCTAGCATGCATGAAGACCTGGGTTTGGTTTCTTGGTACCACATGGAAAAAGCCAGAAGTGGTGTGGTGGCTCAAGTGGCAAAGTGTTAGCCTTGAGAAAACTCAAGCTCAAAGACTGTGCCCAGGCCCTGAGTACAAGCCAGGACCAGCAAAAACAAGGACAACAACAACAACAACAACAACAATAACAAAACAACAAAAAAAGAAAATCTCAAAGACTTTCTTTCCTGGGCTGGTTTTGAACTGTTATCCTCATATCTCAGGCTCCTGACCAGCTAGGCAAGAGCCACTGGTACCTAGCCTTTCTTTATTTTTTAAATTAAAAAAAATTTTTTTTTGCCAGTCCAGGGCTTGAACTCAGGGCCTGAGCA